>NW_010115232.1:263-92538 GCF_000699245.1 Pterocles gutturalis | reverse complement strand
GGGGTGGGAGGTGGAGGTGTGGGGCTGAGGGGGTCCCTCCTGTGTGGGGCTGAGAGACCCCTGTCGAGGGGTGGGAGGTGGAGGGGTGGGGCTCATGGGGTCCCTCCTGTGTGGTGGGAGTCTCCGCTGTGGGGTTGAGGGGACTGTGTGTGAGCAGGCGGAGGGCAGGGTGTGGGGCAGGGGAGCCCCCCATGCTGGGGGGCAAGGGCAGGGTGCGGGGCTGAAGGAGACTGTCCTGTTGGGAGAGGCGAGGGCAGGGTGCCTGGGGAGGGGAAGGTCCCTGAGGCAAGGAGTTAGGGACTTTGGGGGTGCTGAGCTGCTCGGGGTCAAAGCATCCTGCCCTGTCCTGGTTCCCCCTGCCCAAAAGGTGTCTCTGCTCTTTGCTCCCCTCATTCCCTTTCTCTTGGACAAGGCGCAGAGAGGTGAAGGGAACAGGGAAGGGAGAGCCACGAGCATCCATCTGGAGAGCAGCTTGCTTAGGGAGGGAGGGAGAGTGGTGGGGGAAATGTCTCACGCTCTGGTGCCAAAGCAGAGAGGGGGTTGCCTTGTGGTTAATTGTATTGAGGCTTGAAATTGAAATGTTCCCTGCGTGAGGGTTTGTAAATGGGGAAACCTCTGCCAAGAAAGAAAGAAGGGGAGAACAAGGGACAAGGAAAGAGAGGCAGTCCGCCTCCTTCCCTCCTCCAAAAAAAACCACATCGAGAAAACCACGTTGTGTATTTATAGAGCAGGGAGAAAAGAGGAGTGGAAAGCCTCTGGAGAAAGCTATCCATAATCATGGGGCTCTTTCTACCGTCAGCTGGGGAAGCCAGCTATGCTCTGCTCTGTACGGAGGCAGTTTCCAGATCTGTGCTTTCTAAAGGCTGGTGCATAAAGAGGAAACAGATGGGATCTATTCCCGGTGTGAAGTCTGTGGACTGAAACCTAAAGATCAGTTACCAGTGCCTTGTATTGTGCTCAGCTTTGGCTTTGAAGGCTTGAAATAGAAATGGTTGTCAGTGGCGTTTCTTTAGGAACCTTTTAAAACTGATGCCACAGGAGGAGACAAATGAACCTGTGAAAATATGCACAGCACACCGGGGAGCTTTCTGCCATTGAGCTGATAATTGTAATGAGAGGTGTTACTCAGTTGCAAAAATAAATAAATAAAGAACCAGGTTTTACAACTGCATGGTCTGTTTCTATTCAATTCTCTTCTGCCCTCTGCGTTTGTGGATGACAGGGACAACACAATGATAGCTGCAGAGGACAAAGCTCTCCTATTCACACAGGCTCACCCTGCCACCTTTGGAAAGTCTTTCTCTGGAATACAGCAGCACATTCATAGGATGTGCTAGAGAGGAGAGAGGCAAGTCCCCCTACGTATGTGGAACGTCATTTGTTCGGTTTTTTGTTTGGTTTGGTTTTTTTTTAAACAGACTTGTGAAATCAAAAGTCAGATTAGTTTAAACAAAGTTTTAAACATCGAGAAGATTATTTTAAAGTATTATTTAAAGTCTATCTATGAAATTATTTTGAACTTGAATTCTCCCCCCCATCCCCCTTCTCTCTCTGCATGTCCCCATACCCCGGGACAGGCAGACCTACATTCCCCAGTTTCTGAGGCCCATACTAATGGATTAAATTATTAAGGGAAAAAACCCAACACCACCACATCTTGAGAGGATTCTTTATATAGGGATAGCTCTTGTTAGGTTGTGTATTTTTCTTTTTTTCAGCCTTAGTATAAATCTTTTGATGGTTACTGAATGAAGCATCTCCTTGGCTTTGTTTATGGTGAAATCAATGCAGACTTTTTTCTCTAGGCACCTACATTATGAAGCAAAAGGCAATATCTGCCTCAAAATTAAGGGGCCAGGGGATCATGTTGTAAGAAAATAGTTTTCCAAAGCCTTACATATTTTGTCAACATATAGAATATGAATTTTCAAATAATAAATTAGTATCTTTTAACTGAAGATTGATAGATGTCGATTTATATCTGTCCAGCTAAGGGAACTGCAAAATGTAATACTTTAAAACATTTTAAAATATTATAAGCCAAATCTAATACCTTTTACTACAGAGAGCTAAACTGAAATAGCTTTTTCTTGAGTGATGGTGGAATCTGAGGTAAGTGCAAGTATGCAAAACTGTTCTTCATGTGAAATATTGTAATTTTAGTACACTCTTCAGTCACCAGAGAAACTTCAAACTGTCACAAGATTATAAAGCAGGAAAAAGTAGAATGTCTTCCCCCTTTAGAGCTAAGTGTTCAACTGGTCAGATGATTTCAGAGATGGAAAACTTTGTGCATATGAGTAAAGCTACTCATGTCAAATGGTTATGATAGTGTTTAAAAAAATGCATGTGAAAAGTCATGTGAAGGGGAGTATTTTATTGGTATGTCATTAGCAAGAAAGACTATATTGCGAATGCATGTTTTCTGTAACTATATGTTAGTCAAATGACTGGTTTGCATTATATGTAGCATGAGGATAAAACCCATTACCGTGAAAAATCCAACAGCTGTTTTTCAGCTATTTTAAGAACACTGCTTTAGTTCTTTTTGAGTGAAGTAAGACCATCTCAGAAATGAGAACATATTGCCAATCATGAAAAAATATAATCATTTTCTGCCACTGTGTAGATCAGTCTCAAAGAATTCATATTTATGAGATTTCCCTGCTATTTTTCCGAAAGACTCATATTCCCCTTTGAGATTTCCAGTTCCTGGTTTCTTTCTAGAGACAGCATAGGCTTGGAAAATTAGATTAAAATAATCTTTATATCTGTCTAAATGCCAAAAATGTGTACTGTGTGCTTTCTTAGTGATCCTCAACAGAATGAAACTGGTCAATAAGAGGTATGTTAGATGAAGAAAATAATCAAAGAAGAATAACATCTGAGGAATTGCACTGGAACATTGGCTGATAGCTTAACAGTTCATTTTGTGAATGTCTTCTGTAAGATCTTATTCAGGAGAAAACTGTACAATTGAAATAGTGTATATGTAGAAACAAATATACTAAGGACTTAATCTTACATCTATTAAATATGAGACCCCATTGCTTGCTTCCACTAATTCCTCATTTGTGACTTATTTTAAGAGAAGAAGTTACTGACTTGATGTAACAAAGTTAGATATCTTGCTCTGTTCTTTTCATCTTCCTGGTGATAGTTTTATTAAATCTAATATATTTTTAAAAACTCATTCTTGACATCTGAAAAACTAATCAACAAAGATGTGGTTGCTAAGAGAGGAGAGGGCCAGACTGAGTTAAGTAGTGCACCCTTACAAGCTGTGCCACTAGGAAGTGAGATTTTTAGAAGTTAAACCTTCCTTTATTTTAAAGAGAGAAAATATTTTTATTTAGGTTTAAGTATTCCCCACAGTCTTGCTATGAAAAATCAAGCAAGGCAATGGAGACTCAACATTTTAACATTGGAATTATGTAAATGTGGAGTTCTTGCCCCTTCACTTGCAATTTTAAGCTAAAGAGAACTTTTCATGGTAATTTTACGTGACCAGAAATTTTCTTTATAAAGTAAGCTCTTAACTTGAAAACAATGTTTCATCTGTTGTCTCCCTCCTTGATGAATGAAGAGACTGTATTCTCTTCCTTTAAAAAGCATATGTACATGTTTTTAACTTGCTTTTTTAACCCTTATTGAATGAAAGCTGGCATTGTTGTCACTATCTGTAAGTTGAAATTCATATATTATGTTAGACTAGCATTTTAAACATCATATTAAACAGGCTGTGATGTTTTACTCTTTTATTATTTGTATTTTATCACCTATTGCTTACAGTCTAAAATCCCTTTAAGGAAATATAATTAACTATTTACCATCTCTAATATTAATCACAAGGACCAATGAGAAAGGAATACCATCTTTTTTAAGATGGTACATATTTCATCTTATGTGAAGTTTTACAATGGAAATTATGATAATGTTGGCCTGTGTTCATAACAAAAGACTGGAGTAAATATTGGTTGCACCTGTTTTGGGAATTTTCTGATGGCTAATGAGGAGGTTTGACAACTAGAGACCACCCCCAGCTGTGTTGATGGTTTGGTTCTGCACCTTGGCTGGTTCCTGGGTAACAGCACACAGTGTTATGGCCTGAGGGTGGGGAAGGGAGGTGAGGCAGGGTGTAGCTGTGTAAATGTCTCTCTGGAGCGCTCTCCAAGATTCATAATTTCTTCTTGAGGGTCGTTGTTGAGCTGGCTGCTGCCAGCCGTGTGCTACAGAGAGAACAACGGTGTCCTGGAGTCCTGGAGACTCAGCAGTGGGCACCAAGCTCTGCCGCTGAGGCGTGGAGCTGTGTGGGTATGGCTGCTGGTGCCGACGTCCTCAGACCCAAAGGTTTTTGGTCCTAGAAATCCCGGTGCTTCTCTGTAGAGAAATTCTAAATCATCTGATAGAAGTGTATGCCAAAAGTTGAGAGAACTTTAGTATTGTTATTAATTGCTTATTACTCTTTAAAATAATCGGCCATGAAATTCAACCCGTGTATTGGATGATGGTGGTGTCGTAGCGTACAGAGGTGGGCAGGTTTCATACACTTTAGACTGGAAATCATTATGATCTACAAATAGTGATAATCACTTTCAAAACACAACTAACCGTCTATGTAGTGAGAGATTCTCTAAGTTGTTTTTAAGGCATCTTCAGTTCATGTTCCCACACTTTTAAAAATACTGGATCAAATCAGATATTTTGATGCTCCTTTTAAAAAAAAGAATATCAGCTAAAATGAGCTATTTAAATTGCAGATTTACATTTTGTAGTGATTAATGTATATGGTTACATTTCAAAAACTACTAATTTATGATTAAAATGATGCTCAGTTTTTCAAGTGCAGTGGTGACTATGCTTAGAAGTTGCTTTATATAGCATTTAAAAAATAATTCTTAGTGAACAGATTATGGGAATATATTAATTCCAGCACTTCTAGTTCAATGAATGTTGCTAGTAGTACAACAAATTAACGGAAATTAATTTTGCTTGGAGCTTTTCATACTAAAATTTTTTTGACCCAAGAGCAATTTGCATAATTCCACTGCTTCTAGTGAAGCTGTTTGCTTTTGCATGTGAACTGATTGAAGAATTAGACCTGTGCTAATGCATTCTTTTTTTTTTTTTTTTTTTTTTGGACCTTATATAACCACTGTTGAAACTAGACTGGGTTATCAGGAAAGAACACGTATATGAATCTGTATAACAAATTTTGTTTACAGTCTGTTACTTTTTATTTGTAAGATACACAAAAACCTTTGACTAACTGAAATCTTATTGGCCATCTTGTGAAAATACTTTTGACTCTATCTTTTGGATGTGATGAGCATGTTAGGCTTCATTCCTTTACAAAGTTTATTTAGTAACTCTACTTTTTTTGGACAAAACACACTGCATAGAATATATTTATCCTTAAAATTCCTCTTGTCATTACCTTCAACAATGGCAGAGTATTTCTCCACCAGTACTTTGAAGAAATTATAGTCTACTTAGTTGTGGTTCTTTTCACAAAATGTTTTTTAAAAATATTTTTCTTGATGAGAAGGTTAAACTTTTAGTTTGCTTCACAGTATGTTAGTAGATGTTCCAGTGCCTTGACTGCTCTGTTACTGCTATATGCTCTCTAATATTATTTTTTGTTGTTGTTGTCTTGCTAAATTGCTTACATTAAAAGCAAAAGCAACAGGGCATGTAGTAATAATAATGTCATAACTGTTTATTCCTATATTTGATGTCACTCTGAAATAATCCCTGGCTGTTCTGCATCCTTTTCTTTCTTCATGTTGTTTGGGCATGAGTGTTTTTTGGTTTCTTTTCTCCTAGGAAGTATTTTCACTGACTAGGAAAGACACGTGAAAAATGAGATGAGATGGAGTTAGCGCTTTAGAACATTAGATGTTCTTTGAACCATGCTGCAAGATTGTCTTATGCAATGCAATCGTGATTACGTAATGAAAATAGTTATAAAAATAAATGTGTCCTGGACAATATGTGTCCATGACGTGTTAGTAACCCATGACATACTGCTAAACTATAAATGATCATTGCTATATATTATAATGTGGATCCTCATCTGTGGTTTAGTTGAAATCAACCACTAAACAAATCTCTTAGATTTTTGTTGCTAGAGCGTATTAGTGATTAGATAAAAAGAATGCAGATTGTGTTTTACAGAAACCTTTCTGCTGTGCCTTTGTAATTCACTGGGAAGAAACAACATTACCCACCTTTAATAAGACATTTTATAAAGCAGTAATCATCAGAGTCATAAATTAGAATTTTTTTTCTGCCCTTGGGTACTTCAATAATTAATACAGAAGTTAAACGAGGTAACTAGATTGCAGGATTACCTCAGTTTATGTTTATATTGGATGGAAAACAGCTAAAAGCAACTAATGGTCAAGTAACTGAACCAACATTTTAAGCTGTTAGTACTGTTCACCTGTTCTGAACTCTGTGTGCAGTCAGTTGAGAAGTTTGATATTTTTTGTTGGTAGAGCAGGATTTTAAAAGTTGACTGCTCAACTTTGATCATGGGAAAACACACTTGGATGCAGACAAGTCTGAACTGGGAAACATTTGCACTTTCTTGTAGCTGTAATTACAATAAAAGGAATATTTGATTAATTGGGTAAAATTGTGGGTAGCTCCTTAAAGTTCATTTTCTCAGAGGACATGATTTTGAAGCTATTTTTGCCACCGTTTTATGATCCAGTAAAGTCTGTTAAATTGTACCTAACATTTTTTTCAAGTTTAGTTTCTTTTGCTCTGCATTTACAGTAAAGAATTTGAGTACTTTTCCTCATTTGAGAATATGATTTTTTCATAGGCTCTGTACTTCCATCGTGATGTAACTAAAAATAGAAGCAGCGTATAAAAATAGGGCTTGGCATTTTAACTCCTTGGCACTGTCTCTAGGGCTGTTCCTTTCACCTCAGGCTATGACCTTATTGAGGTTCAAAAATCTGAAATGAATGTGGTAAGTTATTCCTCATTAGTGTTAGGAACACTATACACGTGATGTTAATTACCTCCTAGAATGATTATTTTATTTTCAGTCCTAACTTGAAGTTATGGAAGGCTGAAACCCCCACGCTCTAGCCGAGAATTCAACAAATAGTTACGTGTTTCCTTTGTACAGAGAAAATATTAGGTAACGCGAAGTCAGAAGCTCAATATTTCCAGAGGTTAGGAGGAATGCTATTGTCTGGGGAACAGATATGCTTTCTGCTTGCAGAACATGGGCGTGCTGGGTTGTTCTTAGTTCTGCTTTCTCACTGGAGCATACTCCACAGAGAATAGGGGATGTGCCTGTTATAAAATGAAGTTAGTATCTCCTCTTCTTGTCACTCCAAAAATGTTATGTCAGATTTTAGAAGAAAATCTGTTGGTCCTAACCTTAACATTCAAATGTGAATTGTTGGTGAAAGTGCCCCCAATAGAAACGAGCATTGATATAAATATTGTGTTGAACTACAAAGGTTACTCTATGTTAAGTTCAAATAAATATCTACTATAATAATTAATAGAGATCTTGTATTTTTACTGAATATTTTAAAATTTTGACACCTGGAAGTGATTTCAAAGTAGTGCTTGTACATATGATTCCTCTGTGATGGCAAATAGTAGTAACTAATAGTGGTTTTGATGTGCCCAAAAAGGATGAAATTTGAGGTATATTCACGTCTTAGAAATCTAAAGAGAAAGTGAGATACATTCTCCATTTATGATACTGATAGATGAGAAGAGACAAAGAACTCCCCCCTGACCAAATACTGCACATCCTTTAAAAAATAATCATTAAAAAAAAGCTGTGAGCTCTTTTCTCTGGTCTTTCACTTTTTACCTCAGTTGAACTCCCCCCTGACCAAATACTGCACATCTTTTAAAAAATAATCATTAAAAAAAGCTGTGAGCTCTTTTCTCCGGTCTTTCACTTTTTACCTCAGTGGTAGGAACTGTGTAAAATCCGTGAAAAGAATTGTCTTCCACACGAACGGGGAGTTAGAGTGATCACTGTGTTACACTTGCGCAATTCCCATTGAAATAAGTGGAGAAAAACAGATGCAGTTTCCAAGAGAGCCTGGCTGGTGATGTGTGCCCAGGCTGCTTGGCTGGAGAGGAGAACTGAGCCTCTGTTAAGCAATCTGATCCTCTTCCCCAGTGCATTGTTCATTTGAGAATGAATTCTAAGTGGTTTAAACTTTCCTCATTGGTGTTAACCTTTTTTCAGTTTGACTGATTATGAATGACCCAAATGATCATATGGAATACTTAAAATCTCGCTAATTGCATTGCATACTAATTTTAGAATAACATTTTTGGATGTTAGATATGTTTGTTTTAGTATCTCACAAAACTGAGTTGATGCAGTTCACATTCACTTTGTTTTTATAAATGCTGATGATATTTATGACATACAATACAGTCATTTTTAAAAACACGTGACAAGCCACAAACTTCTCAATCTAGCTCTGGATGTTAAAGCAAAAATAGTTTCTCCTGTGAAATTACTAAATATCCTAAAATATTTTCCCCCTAAAAAAATCTTAAGAAACTCTCCCTATGTCTTCGGAGATGTGAGAAGAAAGGTTTGTCAACAGGGAGTAAGAACACGCATTTTTAATTGTCTGGAATCAGTGTATATAGTAGAATGCGTAAATCCAAAAAACACTTGTTAAATTCATCCTAACTAGCAGAAAATTTAATGCGGAAAGCAATGAACTCTAAATATTTTAATTAAATTTGCTTGTAAAAGGTATTCTTCTATTACTGTTAATGTAACTCTATATTAAATACATTTTAAAACAATTACAAAATATATAATTTACCTAATAAAAAGCTAGTTTTGCATTAACATTTTGAAAGCTATTTGGTTTAATTTATTTTCTTCTGAAAACTGATGAAGTAATGCGATTTCTGTTTCCATGCTATCTCTGTGCATCTTAGCAGGAATAAAAACAAGTGTTATAACAGCCCAAGAAATGTTATAGTAAGCTGCACATTTGTGTGTATAAATATTCACTTGTCTGTCTGTCTAAGCTCTCTTAAACACCAAATTTTGATCTGTCCCTTTATGAATAAAAATTATCTATCTGGGCAAAAATTCAGGGTATGAGGGGAGTGGCAAGCTGTCTTGCATTTTCATTCTCTTTATTATGGAGGGCAGCAAAATATTAAATATGGAAGTAACGCCTTGTGTGGGGGGTTATTTTTTGTTTCTAATTCTCAGAAAATTGCCATCTGAAATAGAGATAAGAAAAAACATCTGTTGAGGAAGTATAGAAAGAAAGAGGAAAGCACTTTGAGGAAGTCTGCTTTATATTTGTGAAGATATGAAAAACAGCTAATCAGGTAGCATGAAATAATAAAACAGAAAGAGGAAGAAAGAATTAAATAATATCACAGCCAGAGTGACCCACCCATGTTCCTTCCATTCATTTCTTAGAGAATCATTGTCAGTCTGTGAAATGGGTCTGCAAAATAGAGAAACTCATCAAAGTTTTTTATAACCCCTGTTTTATTGTGCCAGACTTCCTAAACGGAATGTTGGTTATGCACTGTTGCATTTATACTTGCTTTGACTTCATTGCAAGGCATGAGGGGCTATGCTGTTACTTTAAGTTAGAGAAAGATCCGGTACTTTCTTATGCTCTTGCTTTCAGGTGGGTTTGCTACTAATATCTTGTTACCAGCTACAGATGCTTTCCAGGGAGCTGTTTTAGGCTTCACTCAAAGTTTTTTTTGAAAGTCTGATAAAACAGTTTGTCTCCTTTTATTGATTGAAAAAAAGAGAACACCATTCTGTTTTGCCTGGGGGCATCTAAGTCCATAGAAAATAAAAAGTTCAGAGGTGTTAAATTAGTAAAACCCCTTTTTTTTAATGGGCTGATTCTATGTAGGAGTAACCCCCAAAATTTCTGTAGGCTGGGAAAAAAAATAAATGAGGTTTGTTAAAATTAGCAAATAATAGCATAAGATCATATAGCATTTTACATACTATACACCAGCAGAAAGTTTTTCCTCATTTTCCAATATGCTCACTACTGCAAAAAATGAAAAATGCCATCTCTTCACCTTATTCAGGAAGCCTTGTGATATGTTCTGTAGTGGGACCTTCTGCGATTTTGCATCGATAGGCATCGGAGAGTTGTGTTAGTACTTATAGCAGAATATGGATTCAGAGAATTTGTAGAAAAAAGCTGCAGAATTGATCTTGTGAGGATAGTCAAGAAAACTGAAGGCAGTGAGTCAGTGAGAAATTTGACTAGAAGCAGTACTGTAGAACTGTATCTAGCAGAAGTGTCTGTCTAGACTCTTGAAATACATTCTACAGGAACTTGTATTTACTTTTCTTAGTTGTTCATTTTTGGTGACAAAACAATGTTATCCACTGGAGCAGGAGGGAAAGCGAGTTGCTAGTCTCACTTAGAGCAAGGTTAAGTGACACGATAAAAATGATTACAGTGAGAAGTCTAAATAGCTGTCCTTGTAGTAATAGTGGTGGCAACAATAAACATGGAAAGTTTCAGGAAAATGCCAAGCTAGACAATGTGTATGGAGGTAAATTCACATTTTCTGCATGTCAGGAGTTATGTCAAAGGAAGTTTGGGCTAAATAAAAAGGCACGGGATATCACCCTCAAAAAGTTGCTACTTTTAAATCTGAGAATAAACTAACACATCCTGTAGTTCATGAACCCTTACATTTCAGAACTGTGTTAATTTGCCATATATTTATCCTTCTTTTTGAGGAAGATTTATTTTACTTTTCTGTTTTGTTAATAAGGAAGGAGAAATACATAAAAGAGGGCAGGAGGCTGGAAGAGATTTATAGTTTAAAAAAAAAAAAAAGAGCAAGTCGATCTTGATCTAAAAGTGAACGTATAAAAAAAATCCTCTCCACTTAAGAAAAGTAGTTTTCCTTAATTTTTTCTCCCCACCCTTTGCCACCCCAATCAAAAGGTTGTCGTGTCTTTCTGTAGTTATAAAATAACAGACAATTATGTTGTGCTGCTGCTACAAAAAAAAGTCCAGAGCTGGTAGTCTTGTTTGACATGTGCTTTTCTCGTGCCACTATACGAATGAGGAGGGAAGAATATGCAAAAGATAATGCTGCCAGACCAAGAAATCATTGTATCACAGTTTAGCTCAAAATAATAAAACTGACCTAAATTTAAAATAATTGAGAAAAAAAACCTTGGTATTGGTTTTGCTTCTGAAAAATGTACTTAGAAACATTTTTAACTTTTACTTTGCAATCTGAAATTTGAAAGTACTTGCTTGTTTCAATGAGTTGTAAACCACAAAATACTATGAAACTTGCCATGAAATTGCACAAGTTGGCATCAAGGGATGAAGCTATGCCCTTCAAAATTCTGCAGTGCTTCCTTTGGGATGCAGTTTCATCCATTGTACAGATTTGGTTTTATATATTTTTTCCCTGTAAGAAAAGGTTAGGTGTGATACACTGTGGTCGGTGACTGAGCCTGTGGTGTTATATCTCTTGGGATATTTTGGGCCTTTAGCCTGTTAGGTGAAACCTGGACCTTTTTTGCATAAATAGGATGTAATGAGAACTTGTGATATCTTTCAAAAGATTAAATCTCTAGATGTAAAAAAGACTGTTGAAATTTCACAACTGGTAGTTACATTATATCATTTGCCTTCCACATTTTTTTGTGAGTTAAGCGTATGGGATCTTCTGGACTGCTTTTGAGAGAGGGTTTTTTTTTTCATCTGTGATATTCAAATAATTTCCTTTAGACGTTTACATTTAAATTGATGGGTACTTTGAAGCTTCAAGAGTTCCTCCACATCGAAGTAAGGTACTTCACTCAAACCCTGAAAAACAGTTCTTCAAGGAGACAGGGGACAGAATCTGTAATAGACAAAATCTAAGTGGGATTGTTTTCCAAACATATGCGGAGGTCACCAATTAACACTTTAAAGAGACAGAATAAGAAAATGTTATAGACACAGTGTCAAATGCAAATAATAAAAAAAAAAAAATTGGGAGAGTGATTAGACCATCTGAAACATCAGATCAGGTAAAACACTATTAAAAGGAATTGCTCCATGCTTGCTGCTTTAGTCGCTTACCTGCTAACTTCATACCTAATGGGCTGTGTTTAACAACAGAGTAAAATGTTGCTTTAACCTAATAGCCTAGTAAGTTCCATTTAAAGTCTGGACAGCTGAAATCAATGAAAACTAAAGGACTGATGCTCCTTCTCCCCCTCCAAGGTGAAAACCTGTATATTCTATTTGATTCCTTGGTAAATTTTTTTTTATGAACCATATTCACTTATTTATTCAATAATAATTGTCAGAAGTAGCTATAGTGCAACAGCTTTAATGGTATTACTATGGATTTACAGAATTGTAATAATTCTTAGGTTTCACCATCCTCTTTTATTAGTGTTGAGTGTTTCTTCCATGACACAGAAAGTCTGGCAAGGTGAGCAGGTGGTCCAAATTGTTTTGTTCAACTGATGTTTCTGTGTTCAAACCAGCTGTAGATGCTTTCATACTTCCAGGAGTGGTTCAAAAAGATGAATCTATCCTTCTCTGTCAGTTCCTCCTCATGTTATTTTACTGTTTTATAAATGGGAAATAAGAATTTCTCATACTCTAGAAGTCTTATAAAAAACAGAAGTACATTGACATAGCAAGCTACCCAAGAAATTGGTTTTAATAAACATTGGTTGCTGCTTGCTAGAGGAGGACAATGTCCTTAGTTTCAAAGGTCAAAGACTGCAACTAATCTACTAATTCCAGTCTCCAAAATACATCATTTTGGATGGAATTGGTAATTAGTAGATTTGTTCTTTCTGATATGTAAGAGGAATTGGTAATTATTAGATTTGTTCTTTCTCATACGTAAGAGATCTGGTGCTCTGCTTGCTCCTAGCAGAATTGAAGTGTGGAATGATACGTTGACTTAACATTAAAATAAGGAACTTCCAGCTGTATTAAGTATATTTGTAACTCCCCAGATGGGTTCCAGCCTACATACTTGGATATCCTGTAAAACAAAGCATTTCACAAGTATTCTTTTGCTCCACAGGTTCATCTGTTTTTTCCACCTCCTGGGTCCAAATAGAGTTTGGCTGATTGATTTTACTGTAACTTTCACTCTTGCTTCCCATGCATAGTTATAAAACCATTACAGCACAATCCATGAAAACAGTAGAGACTACTAGTGACAGTATAAGTAGAAAATACAAGCTGCTAGTCTCAGTGCAAGGGTGAGTGACATGATAAACAAATTTTACAGTGAGGTTTCTCAAATTGCTACCCTTATCATAACACTGGTGGGAACAACAAACTGGGGAAATTTCCAAAAAATGGCACCATAGACAAAGCACTTTATGAAGTGTTACCCTTGATATCATGCTTGAAAATATCTTTCAGATTATTTTATCTCTGCAAACTATTGGCCAAGCCATGGTGTTCAATTAAAAAACACAGCACACAAATACACCGCCCAGATCCTGTCTGTGGCAGCTTTTACCTAACACCAACAGGGAACAGACTTCTCTCGAGAAGCTGTATGAGGCACCTTATTGAATGCATGCTTATATAAAAAGGTAGCTATATAGTGATAGTATGTAGTTAAAGCTGGCTTAAAAAAAACATTTCCAGTTCTTACTGTGCTCCTAAACTTTGCCAGATTTGCTTTGGTGATAACACTCTGAGCTATCATCTCCCCATTTCTGAAACTTATCTCAACTTGAAGAAACAAATCTGGCTGGCATATAATCCTGAATAGCCACACTGAATGTGAATTATTCCTATCAGTTATCTCTCTATTTGTATGAATAAGTTTCATTCAAGCCCTATTGATCGCAATTAAATGTTGAAATTAGAAATTGACTTTCATTAGGTCAAGGCAAATTCATCTGAAGGCACTGCAGTAGGTTGTACTTGCTTTCTGTTAGTGAACTTGACAATCAGGTTCAGTTAGAATCCAAAAGTGCAGCAGGAGGACTGTATCCCAATATCTTAATGTGACAGCTAACAAGGGAATTACTTTCTGAAGCAGAAGAAGGGAAACTGGAAACATTGAGGGGGTGGATGCAGACAGATTTGACAGGATTCTTAAGAACCTGGGATTCCTGACGGCATAGGCCTTCAGAGACCACCCACTGAGCTTTGGCAGGTAATAATCTAGCAAATTATAATACACTTATTTTAAATGAATCTGTTGAGATGTTTGATCTGAGATCTTCATTACACATACAGGAATGCTTTTGCTACTAGAGCTGTTATTTTACCAACATCCATTGAAGACGAGAAGAGATTTCAGAATGGATTTTGTAATGATGTAGCATCCGGTTAATTGAGTAAAAGTATGACCAAATTATACAGAATCTAGTATCATGGTATTCCTATAAAAGAAGAAAGTTCAGTCAACTTATATCTGCTTTTACTGAATGGTACTGACATGTATCCTCGTGCTCTGCCTGTGTGTGCCTATGTGCGTAATGATATTGTAAAAATCTGGCATGCGGAAGAATCACTGTGACTGAAGATCTAAGATTTCATCCCCAATCCCCCAACTGTAATGTTTCTGCAGAAGCTTCTTTCAACGGAGTAACTCTGTGCAAATGATGGAAATTACTGTTTGTAAACATTTGAAATAAGGTGTTTGAATTTACTACATAGCCTCATTCCTTTGTCACAAAGCCACCAGACGGATTTTTGTTTTACACCTAACTAGATTAAGCATTCTGGCTGGATCTGTGTATGCTATTACAAAAGCATTCCATCTTTTCCCCCTCCCCACCCCATTGTGCCTGATCAGTTATTTTGAATCTGGAATATAAAGCAGTATGTATGTAATTGGGGAAAGAAATGGAATATATTTATTGGTGGCAAGGGAGTTCAGCCTCTAGCGGGGCAAATGGCAGTGTGCATAATGAGCTTCATAGCATAAGATTTAGTAGGATTGTAAAGGAATTCCTGTCAGAGTGTGGCTCTGATAGGACTTATCAAAGAGTACATGCTACTTATCTGTCTTTGGCAGAGAACTCTAACTCTGTTCAACTGTCAGTGCATCTATAATCCTTCCAAGTATGGAATTGTTGACAGAGTGCCAAATATCTTGGATTATATGTCATCAGAAAGAGGAAGATCTGTGATTGTAATATCAGACAAAGCAAACGTAGCTATTTAATGAAATAATGCTGAGCTTTTAATATAGCATAATGTAAGCCCACTTCTTTTTTTATTTGGTAACATGAGCCATTTCAGTATTGTATTGGAGATAAACTGGAGCGATAAAGGCTTTTGGGATTACAGCTACCTGTCTACATATAGGTAACAGACGAAACTAGCTAATTTATTTGTTATTTTTGCATGACGGAAGTCTTAATATACACACTGTTGAAATGTTCTGGTCAATTAGTACCTTTTTGGTGTTATGAACATGGTATTAAAATACATTGGAGATGAGACAATGTTCTAGCATTCAGCAATGAAAAAATAACGTCAAATAGGACAAAACAGCCTAGTGCTGAATGGTGTAACCAGCAAGTGGGCTATTTTAATTCTAACTCTCGTTAAATCAACATCTGTGTCCTTGCTATTTTATCTTTAAAAGCATATACACACAGACACGTGTGTACACAGGCTCTCTAAATAAATATATTTTAATTTAGGGCTGATGGAGACTGTTGTTTCTCTCTTAAAACTGAAGTCCCGTGTTACTTCTCAGAACAATTTCTGCCAGCTGTAGTACCGGTTCTCCGTGTGGCATCTTCCCAATGCAAATAAGTCTAGTGGACAAAGGGGTTAGCTCAGAGGTTCTTTCAGTTTCTGGTTGTTGTTCCTGCGCTCCTTTCCCAGTCAGTGCTCATCCAAAATTGCATACTAGTGGCAGTTCTGCCGGTGATTTATGTGGTAGTGGCAGTCACATATGAAGAACCAGACCAATGCCACCAATTCATCTCAGTTCCTTGCCAAATGAGTATGGTCATCGCTTTGGGCTCTGTTGATACAGATGCCATTAAGTTTTGACATTCTTATTGTGAGGACTGCAGCACCTTGTATCCTTACCTATCTGTAAGATATGTCTTAACAAGAACTTTTAAAGCAGGTGAATAATTCGTGTCCCCTACCCAAACCAAAAAAAACCTCTTGACATTTGGTTTTTCTTCACCCATAACAAAGCCCTTGGGCAAAGAGCTCCTACAAGCCTCCATTTTTCTTCATTTCCTTTTCAACTCAAGGGTAATAACAGTTAAATGTAGTAAAATAGATGTTGATTGATAGAGTTTATTCATCATTCCAAGCTAATGAGGCATCATAAGTATATTTTTGAATGTGTAAAATCCATTGGGGGTAATTGCAACAGTTGGATAAAAGATACAGCGTCTTCTTGATTCACTTGTCTTGGAGGCAGGAACTAGCTGAGAGAGTCACTGTTGATTCAGTTTTTTTCACCCTCCAGTGGTGCAAATAGATTCTTTTTTAAAGTTCTCCAGAGAAGAAATGTGACCAAGCAAGCTTGTCTGCTTTTTGAGTTTATCCCCAGAGATGCAATAAAACGGCAGAATAGGATCCAGAATTTCAAGAAGTAAAATAAATTAATGTTCCCATTTCTCTTCTGCTGACATACTTTGTTTACAGGATCTTGGCTGAGAGTACTTTTGTGGCTCCTCAGTGTCCTTGCTTCGTTTACCCATGTTTGCCACAGAACTGGTTTCTGTTCTAAAGAAAAATCAAAGGGTTACTTGTATGTATTATACCACATATTGATAATAAAACAGTGATCTTGATCTATGCATAATGTGCAAGTCTGAGTTAGTGGTTAGAAAATGTCTGACAGTGTTCAGAAAGGCTTGTCATAATACAGGGAATTACAAAGGCAAGTGGTAGGCTGGAATTCATTTCACATGGGCTGCTCGCTTGTACCTTACCTAGATACTTCCTCATTAGCCCAAGAAATGTAGGTCAAAGAACCCGGTCAAAATGTGGTCATTTTGCTTTTGTGTATTGCTGTTCATCTCCAGGAAATTTGGGTTGAATGAGTGAGTATGGACTCTCTATTCATTATCAATATTATTTTTGCAGGGAGAAGCAAGTTAACCTTTACTTTCATAAATATCTCACTACAGTGCCTGTGTATTAAATCAGTGAAAGGTTTGTTCTTCATGTTGATATCTTACTGTGTTTTGCAAAGTTCAAGAGAACAATATTTTAACATCATATTCCTTTGGGTATAATGATCACACTGGTTACATTTTCCTGTAAATTGAAATGTTACTGTTAAGGTCATTGTTCTTTATGCATAAGAATGGAAAGAACAATTTGTAATGGAAAAGAGCATTGCTATAGAAAATGCCAGCATAAATTGTTCCTCGCGTGTATACAGAAGTTCTGATGTCAAAGATAAATATTCTGGTATTAAGTGACTTGGAATTTCTTTAGCTATAGTAAATGTTCTCAGACTCAGCTGTTATCTTCTGAGTACCAGCTTGTCTGATTTGGCGCTCAGTTACGAGAACCTGACACTAGCATCTATCACCAACAGGAGACCCAGGAGCAAAACAAGTGCAAGTGGCAACATCCTGACTTGCCAGAGAAAAATTTTTTGCTTTCTTCCTCCATTCAGGTTTTAAATTACCACTTTGTCTTGGAAAAATTGTGCGGATGTCCTTCTAACCCAGACATGGTATGAACAATTCAGTGCAATAAATTAAAACAGAGAGTGAAGGCTCTTAAACCGGCTTGTGAAGTAGGTTAGTTGATCATCTTTCATTAGCAAAAACTTGAAATATATCTAGTTTTGAACCTAGTTTGAACCTAGTTTTCCTGGGCTGGGATATGACTGTGAAACGGTATAATTTACTCTGTGACTGTGCTAAGTTCCTGGTGCAATGATGGCACCTGTTTCTAATAATTACTGCCATTCTATTTGCTTTATTTTCCTTTAGTGAAGAGTAAAATGGCTTTTTAGGAGACCTAATTACTGTAACTTACAAGATGTTTCTTCCAAGTGATAATAGTCCATTCAGAGCCCACTACTTTGTATGTGAATTTAGGATGGACATTTTTTCCCCATATGCATCCCTTTACATTCATCTGGAGTATAATTTTGCTGCGACTTTGCAACTATCACCCAACAGCATGACATTGTTGCAACTAACATTATTCTATCCTCAGTAAATATTATATTAAAATATGTCATTTAAGAGAAGGTGTGTATACCACTGTTTAACTTCTGAATGCTTAACAGATCAAAATAATGAAAATAAATTGCTCCCATGTAAGCATAGGAGAATGCCCATGAATTTTAAACAACTGGCCTCAACTATCCTTCCTGCTGTGGTGCTTTCATTCAGATAACCCTGCAGCAAAGCATTTGGCCTAAAGATGTTTGTATGCTGTCATCTCTCCATGGAAACAGTCTTAAACCATAGAAAACAATTCAATTTTTAAAAGGCTGAATCTCCTTTCCAGTTGGCTCCTAAAATAACTTTTAGTTCAGCCTCACACGTGCTGGTTGCAAGTTAACTAGGCA
This sequence comes from Pterocles gutturalis, assembly GCF_000699245.1. Classification (NCBI taxonomy): domain Eukaryota; kingdom Metazoa; phylum Chordata; class Aves; order Pterocliformes; family Pteroclidae; genus Pterocles; species Pterocles gutturalis. The sequence continues at coordinate 74,007 of NW_010115232.1, read as the reverse complement.
GAGGCTGAAGGATATTGTTAGAACCATTTTAAGGAGAAAGTTAGGGACACTGTTATGAATACTGTTTCACTTATACTTCAGCTGCTAGTGTTGTCTTAAAGAATGATCGGTTCCTTCACCACTGAATTTTAATGTTGTGGCCCTTTTGGAAAGCTGAGGATTAGGAACTTTGCTAAACTCATATTGTGAAATCCTGCCATTAGTTAACCATTTGCATTTTTTTTTTTAGATGCAGAAATTACAGCTCAGGTTCCTTTTTCAAGCTCTTTTGGCAGTTGCTGGTCGGGATGCGAACAACCTTGTTTGTATTTGTCTGTTCTCTCCAGACAAACCCAGTTTTTCTAAAATGCCCGGGAAAGAAAGAATCACCATTTTGGTTTAGTCATAATTAGCCTGAGTATTAAGCCCAGCAGACAGTTTCAATAGCTATTAAAATTAAATTTGTATTATAAGTTCCCTTGGAACTGAATGCTGGTTCATTTCACATGCTTTTTGCCTCCATAGCTCTTACATAGTAAATTTTCCTTGAAAGAAGATTGTACATAAGAAAACAAACGAAATTATTCTGACCATATGTCAGGGATACCCAGCAAAGTATATTTTGCAAACATGACAGCTTGATCCAAAAGACATAAAAAAGTCTTTCCCGCTTTAGTGATTTTAGGTGGTGACTACTATTGTGAAGAAATTAGATATTTTACTGATATGCTGATGACATACAAAGCCCCCACTATTCCCTGGGTTGGGAACTGGGACAAAAAGATAAGTCAAGACTTTCCTGAATGAATGCCAAATCCTTTGTGAACTGTCTGAAATGCCGCTAGTGAAATGCCCCGATTATGTTGATTCCTTATCACCGAGAGAAACAGCAAATGCTATACAATTGCTCCAGTCATGTTGCCATGACATGCCCTCCTTTGGGTAAATTATGATCGCCTTTGGAATCAAAATTACTTTTATCTTAATTTTCAAGGGTTCACCTTCTTTGAGTCATTTTGTTTCCTCTTTGTTTATGGTCTGTGCTCTACCAGCTCCTTGCAGCCTGATGTTCCCTTGTGCAGCAATCAGTCTATTCACCTTTCAGACCCTCTGTGCCCATTATATTTTCTCTGATCTTGAATGATATTCTGTTTTCCTCTCATCCTTTTTCTCTTTCTTCTAGATTAATGTTTCCATCAGCCTTCTACTGCTGACTCATTCCTGACTTGTTCCCACAAACTGTAATATGTCAACCTATGAAAATAATTTACTTGATAGAGAGAATGACCAAGAAAATATACAGACAATAGAATAACATCCTATAATTTCCCTTCCTGTTCTGTGTCCGTCAGGTCTTCTCCCCATGAAGTTTAAAGACGTAGCCTGTTTTGTCTGTATGATTGCTTGTGTCCGGCCATGGTCCTGTAGAACCAAGGCAGACACTGTATTTGCTCTGCTGTTAGAGATGATTGTCCTTTGTTCAGAAGCTGCACAGCTGCTTTCCTTCCTGACAATTCTGTACATTTTTCTAGTGTTTTTCATCTGTGAGTTTTCAAACTCATAATTTATCTCCCTGACTATCCCTACTCACATATATTACATTTTTTCTTCAGTTATGGGAAAAAATGGGATTCTGCAATTGATTGATTTACCAAAGAAAGCCTGTAATAAAGCTAGGCACAAGCCTGGGCTCTCTTGATTTCCTGTTCTTGCCACTACCATTTCTTCCTTTGCCAAGCTAAGGCGTAGCAAATAAAATTCCAAAGGGTTTTGTGGTTTTGGTTACACGAATTTTAGCATCGTGTTTTAATTGTAGGAATATTGTCTCTCTAGTTACTCTGAGACACTTAGAATCTCTCAGGAAAATTAAATCATGTTGTTTCCTGTTTTTCTTCCTCAGCTGCTTTCATGTTTCTGTAACTTCAGTGAGAGAGCTGGATAAATCTGGAAACTGTTGTTATCAGTCTAAAACGTGTTGGATCTGGAATAAAATTGACGGATGATAGGTTTATGAATAAGAGTAGGTACCTTATGCTTTAGTTCTATCTTACAGGTGTCCTGGTAACAAAACTTAGGACGCAGGGTTGCAGCTGATGCCGTACGGATGCCTACCTGCTTTCAGCGTGGTGTTCTGTCCTCGGAGGTTGCACGGTGGCAGAAGGAATTGCAGGATGCGGAAAGTGATTTATCTTCACTTAGTAGGTTTTCTCAGTGGTTAGCAACTGAAAACTTCCTCCTGACCAGTACTGTAATAATGGAAGACGGGAGCCAACATGTTTGATTACTGTTACTGTAGCTGCTGCTACAGCCATCTGGAAAGAGAGGTTTCAAGTCTGCAGCAGAGGAATGAACAGGAGATGGCTGTAGCTGTGAGGAGCCAGAGAGACAGTGTCTGACCAAAATGTCATGCAGTATCTCTACTCCTAAGATAACACTGGCCTGTGAATGGACCATGGAGGAGGTAAGAGGAAACCTGTACAGCTGGAGCTGCCCGTTGAATTAGTATTTCATTTTACAGGACTGTCAGAGTGGTGCTTTTCACGTGCCCTAAAATTTAAAACAAATTGGAAATATTTCAGAATTGTGAGTGTACACAGTATAATCTGTTTAATTGCTGACTGACAATATGAAATCAGTTCTGAATGTATATCATTCAGTAAAATAATAATTACCATAGCAACACACACTACATCCGAAACATAGCTCTTCCCTACAGAAGCCCAGAAACAGAAAGCCTGAACTCTTCACACAGCTCTAAGAGCAATTAGTGAGGTTTCTTCCCTTTTTTCAAATCACTGCATTTGAAAGAGGCCGACAGATGTCGAAAGGTAAACAACAATCAAATGTTGTTTCTGTACTTCATCCTTAATTAGGGATAAATCAATGTATTGTATCTTTTATGGCAGAGATTGCAACCCATTTTGTGCACCACAGATAAAAGTGCAGTACAGACAGGATATCAGCAGGGATATCATCTTGGCGCTGCTGAAGTCCTGCTCACGCTTGGCCCAAAGGAAAAAGCTACTGAGCTGAGGGAATGAGAGGTGGCTGCACTAAAAATGGTTTTATTTCCACAATGAATTTAGAAGTCATTTGGTCCATAATGTGAACTCTATGCTCTATTGCCCTTGAAGTTTTCTTGGTGTTTTGTTTTCAAACAGTTTTCAAAGATTATTTACAAAAGTGTTCATTGGAGGTGCAGCTGAATAAGCATGTGATCATTGCTACAAGTAAAAAATCTGTTCTTTCTGATATGGTGGAAAGGTGTTTTCAGTTAGATCCAAAGATACATACACTTGCTGTCCTGTAGAGAAAGTGCCATTTTTCTGTGCTTTTAGTAAAGGATCCATCATGAACTGTCGCCCGATTTTCATTGGGAAGTTCCATGATACTTGACCAATGTAGATTATCCAAGTACGTAAGAACATTAAATCATAAGCACAAGTGATTTGTCTAGTTTCATTAAGCATTACCTAAAGACAGAATGAGAATTTTAAAGACAAATTTTGCTAGCCAGTTATATGTGTACAATTATTTACCATTATTTCTTGATGTAAATTAGAACTGTGTCAGGAAATAACATAAATTAACTTTTTTATGTGCAAAGGACTGTAGACTCACAGATAATATTGATTTTTACATTCTATTCTGCATGTTCAGAGTAGCTTAATATAAAACAAGGAATTTTTAATAAGTGATTTATGTTCAGAGTGGAATTATTTCTTTGGCTACCTGCTCAACTTGTGTGAAATACAAACATGAGGGAGGAACAAAGAAATATTTTTCTCCACATAAATGCAGAATCATGTCCTTTTTCACCACTCTGTTGATTACTTAAACCACCAAGTATCTGAAGTTATTGCATTTTCAGCAAACTAGGGGGGTTTTTTTGTGTATGAAAATACCAGTTTGATAACTCCACGTGTTTTTTCATTCCTTGTTCTATTTATTATTTTGTTACAGTGGATTTCAAATTTTTATCTGTGTTTCTATGGGCAAGAATTTGTAGTTTTCAGTTGCTTAGATCCACAGCAGAAACAAAATCCTTTGGAAGGACTTTTTCCGGGAAGCAAGAGCACGTTTATATTTGCAGTTTAAATTGCTTCTTTATTCTCTTTTCTTTTTCCTAGCCTCTGCTTTCAGTGTTTCCATAACAACAGAAAAACTCTTTCTATAGTGCCTCAGTATTTTTTCAGCAAAATACTTGTTTTGTTTCCCCTCTTTTCTCTATTTTTTTTTGCATTGATATCGAAATGAGTACAAATTGGAACCGATAGTGGGAAGAACAGTTCTCTTTTCTCTTGGTAAGGTATTCATAGGTCAAGATTGCTTCTGACTTGCTGTAATCAAATACGTTTTTTCCGGGGAACGTGCCCACAATCTCACATTTTCCACTGTTTTTTTTCTTATTATTCTGTAGACATATATCATAGCAACTCAAGTCTCCAGCCAAAGAGCACTGGGAAGAGCTTGCCAGCACCTCTCTGAGCTTTGGCACGAGGTGATGGCTTGGGAAAGACATGGTAGGCATAAGAACACTCTCTGCTCATTAAGTCATATTCTTAACAGGCAGCTTGGCCAGGCCTTGGTATCAGTGGCAGGCTTCAGTGGATGCACCTTTTGGCAGCGCTTTCTGATTAAAAGGGCTTAATTTTATTATTTTTAACCACACTTGTCAGTTTGAAAGCATTAATTTAATTTTGTGTGTGTGTGTGTATATCTCTAGAGAGATTATTTGTGACATGAAGGATAGAACACAGAGAAATTTCATGACTTCTCATTGTTTGTTTTTTTTTTCCCCCCAAGCTATCCTCTATTGCTATTTCTGCTTTAAATTTATTTAAACCTTGAATTTGTTAAATATCATTAAATTTATGTAGCAACTTTTGATTTCAGCTTAAGAAGTATATAGTAATTGTGAACAGAGAACAATACCATCTTGAAGTCACCAGGTTATAATTTTTTTTGTTTGGTTTTTGATATTAAATAATTCATCTGGAAAAATAGTAGTAAAGAGATTTAGCATGTTTTGGTGTTATTTTGATCATAAAGAACTGATCCTGTTTATTAAAGGTAACTTTTTAGAATTTCAGCACATAGGGGATCAGTGTCAGTTGTACTTTGAATGCTGGTAGTCTTTAAATGAGCAGGGTACCTCCTGAAAATTCGAGAGTGTTTTCCATCAGGTTGAGTCCTAGCTCAAGGTCCATCCCTCTTGACAGAAATACCGTCTTTGCAATTCTGACTTTTTATATCAAACATTAGAAAAATAGAGTAGTTGATAGTATATAATTCTAAGTAATTTTTTATAGTGTTCAGATCAGTATTAATGTTTATCTTCTATTCCATGGTGTCTATTTAGTACAACACCTTTAATAATTAAAAAAAAAAGCGCTCAGTAAACATGAACTTACCAGTCAGAAAGCTGATTGGGAAGACTATGTTGGTATGGACGTATTTTTTCTGATGTTTGTGCGTAGCTCTTGCTTTTTATTTTTATAAAATTCCCCATAAAATTACCAAGTGTTAAAGCAAAGGTATTAATAATAGCTGAGAGAGCTTTGTACCGACAGGTTTTTGTGGGTACAAATTCTAATACATGAGCAGATGGTAGCACCTGCAAAGTTACAGATAGATGTATCCCTTTGTGCAAAACCCAAGTCCCGTTGTGTTTCTAAAGATTGATTGTTGAGAGTTTACTTCCAAAAACATTGTAATAGCCACAGTAAATATACATGCTGGAGAGAAAAGGCTAGTCATTCTGGACGGTTACTTGGGAAGATGTATGCTGGGTATGAAGGTTACTACAAAGAAAGGCCAGTTCATTTTGTATCCGCTTCCTTCTCATTTTGGGTGTCAAAGCTGTAAATCTCACTGTTAAACTGAGAGTATATTGATGTCTTTTGGTTTAACAAGATGTCTTGAAAGGTTTCACTGGATGCAGATCTTATTTCATGTGGTGTTAAAATGTTTCCTTTCTTTCCATTCCAAAATTTCCATAGCTGTTATTGAAGACTTCTCCACTGGACTTTGGCACTGATCATTATTCCTTACCCCATTTTATTTTCCACTTTCACTAGCTTCATTAAGTATCTCTAGATGAGGATTAAAAAGATGGGTTGGAGGTCACATCATCCTCGCCAATTTGTAATTATGTCCCTATTATCTCTAAAATCAAGACTGATCTTATTAAGTAAGGAGATTTCCCTCCCACTCCCTTGGGCATGCTAACCTGATTAACACAAGGTCATTCTCCAATTCTTTAAGTTGCTTGAACTACTTGTTTTTTGCCATATCCTAACAAATATGTTGCTTTCCATCCCGTGCAAGTAGGTTGCCCGATATGTCACACTTTTAAGCTCTGTGTACTTTGCTGTGTATGTTGGCCTCAGATCTTGGAGATGAATGTAGTGCGCTGCAGTCTTTGGTTTCATGAGTGGCCCTTCAGATTAGCCTTCACATGGATCATGAATCCTGGAGCAGAAGTGCTCTGTTTTGTCCTGGCTATGTTCCAAGACAGTTTTATTCTCTGTTATTTTTCTTTATTTCCTTACTAACAACAGCAAAGCATCTAGGTGTATTTATCGGTCTTGCAAAGTTCAGAGAATTATTTAGCTGCCAGGGCATCCTGGCAGACATCTCAGTACAATTTCAAGACATTGGATTTCAATTGTTTCAGATCTCTGCTTTTAATCTTGTTTTGTTTTGTTCTTTTAGACAATTGTGGAGAAACTACTCTCTTGGGCCATTTGGTCTATGCTTTCTGTGCTGCTTCATGCGTTGGATATTAAGCAGCATGGAAATTACTCTTGAGCTCAATACTGTGTCCAATTCTCCAGCATACACCTTAAATACAGACTCCAGTAGGTCTGCACAAAAGGTCACCCTTCAAAGTATGGAATTCCTGTCCAAGGGAAGAACAGCAGCACCAAGAACATTCTTTGATATTTACTGGGTAATTGAATACTTCTCCTCTCTTCAGGAAGCTCTCCAATAAATTAAGCTTAGAAAGTGTCAACAAAACTATTGTCCACCACTGGCTGTAAATCTTCTTGACATCCAAATCATACTTGGTAAGCTTTTGCAGTATGTAGTAATACATTTTAATGTGTTGGGCAATCAGCTGGAAGCAAGTTATTAAGAAAAAAACTAAGACTGGTTTTGCCTTTTGTATTGCTAACTGTTGCCTTAAACTGTAGGCGTCTGTGTGAACGTGAAATGTCCTCTGCTAAAGCACTGGCAATTTACCTGTCTCTGCATGACATTAGTAATTATTGATCAGCAGATGCAATAGGAACAATTCTGTGCCGTTTTAGAAATGATGTAGGCGTTGGATGCATTTACTGTAATTACGTATTTACAGCTAAAATCAGAACTGAAGGAAAAAAGATACAGGACCCTGTTCACTGAATGTCATGCCCTCCTCTTTTGTGTTTGAAAAATAAAACAAATATTCTTCTTTTAATCCATGTGCACCAGGCATATAAGCAGTTATTGCCTTTGTGTAATGTATACATTGCATATTTCCAACATCCCAGTGGAGTCTGTTTGCTATTTTTCGTTTGTGATTTCAGTTCATAAGTAACAGGTCTTTTTGGAAACAGTAGGAGATCATTTTTCAGGAATCCACATAGGCTTTTGTGACTCCTTATGCTCTGAAAGACTTTGCGCTGCTGGAGCTTGCCTCTGCCTGAGGTAGGTAAGGTTACAGGTTTCACCAGGCGCTGCAGAGCCGTGCCAACTATGGGAGAAGCAGTTTGTAATAAGCATTAGGATATAATTCATTCTTTCCTAATCCTTGCAGGGAATGAACAGTTTGCATCAGTAATTTCATTATAATGAGATTATATTCTAAGTTACGCTGCAATAATAATAAATACATTGCTGCATAGTATAAAGGGGAATTTTGAAATAAAATTGTCTTCTCTAGATATCAATTTTTGTGTTGCCTAGTTGTCTGATCTCCATTTTATTGTATGATTGTGACCAGAGCTCCTAATTTCTGTTGCCAGTCTTACAGATATCTGTGTTTTGGGGGCAATTAGACATGGCCTAATTCTGCAAGGTGCTGAGATAGCTCAGCTGTTTATGTTGTTTTGGAGAAATCTCCACATTCATGACTGGTTTTATTTGCTGTTTTTATTGTATGAGAAGCTTTTGTGGAGAAAGATAAGAATGGTTAGCTGTTATATTTTTACCTGTATGGTATCACAGCTGGATGCTGGTTGTTTCCATCTGCCTGATGTGCTTTGTTCTACAGGAAATGGCAAGTCAGCTTCTTGGTGCTCTCCTGTATTGGTAAATTTTAAACAAATTTAGAGTACAAAGGTGGTATCTCCTGCGATCAAAGATCTCGTTTATAAAGACTTCTTGTGCCCTTGTTCCAGTGGCAAATTTGGGAGGAGGAGGCATGTGTGCATGGGGGAAATGCGAGTCTCTCACTACTTTTAATCAAATTATTGCTCATTTTACAGTTTTGCAGTGTAATGTGTGTTTTATACCAGAGTTTGAGCTCTTGAGCCTGCAGGACTCTGACATTTCTCATTATATTAAAAGCTTAGTCAAAGACAGCAAATAAAACACTTTTTCTTATGAGTGAAATTCAGACAAATCCAGCTGTTGCATGTAAAAATAGCTACAGATGTCCTCAACAGGAAAAAGGTTTTCACATGTTGTTATAGCAACAGAAATTCAGTAGAACTTTAAGATGAGATATTGTCTATTTTTTTTTCAAAATTTCCATTTAAAAAAATTTGCTTTTTTTTAAAAGAAGCACTCACAGATTTAACAGGAATAAATTCTGCAGTATATTAATTCCAATTTATAGGTTATATCTACCACTTTTGCATTACATAAAACACAATCTAACTTTTAAAATGAGTGGTGTAGTGTCAGTTTGAAATTTGCTTCATGTTACCTGGGTGGCATTTTGTAGATCGCTTGATGTGGAATGTCTGTTACCTTATACACTAATTAATGTGCACACATGAAGATGTATAATCACATTTCTCACAGAAGTGGTGGTGTTGGAGCTGAAAGTCTGGAAATATGATGAGGAATTTATGCAGATACTTCATTTTTCAGGACTAGTATTCTGCCTTGAAAACATAAATATTTTCCTATGATTAATGGATTTCTTTACCAAGTGTCAGATCAGCTCATTCTTCGTTCTGCAGCTGCTTCTGCAGAGTGCAGTTCACATTCTTGGTATTGCCCCATGGTTCCTTTCCCTAAGTTTTTAGGGGATTGACATATGTGGCAGCAAGACTAATATTTCATTAGAAAACCTTATCGTTCTGAGATAATCTTATTTTTAGTATAATTTTTATATGTTCTAGGCCTCTGTGTTTAGAAGTTGCTCTGTCTCCTTTTTGTGCCCCACATTTCTTTGTGTTTTGTTATCTGTCCTAATTTCATAATAATATAAACAATATTTAAAGGAAAATCTATTCTCCAAACTGTGGAACAAACCCGAGTGGCAAATCATTATTCTTTTCATGCAATTAATACTTCTCTTGTCCTTTACTCTCCCTTTGACTGACAGTTTAAATATTTAAATCGCAGGTTCCTTGGGTCAGGGAGCATTTTCCACTGTGCGCAGAAGCTATCACTTGAAAACTGGAATACAGGAAATGACAGTCCAGATACTGAGATTTCTCATATGTATCGGTATATTTCTGCACGTTCATGGGGGACTAGGGTAAAAGAATTGCCATTGAGGGTTGTGTGTTAAGTAAGGCTTTCGTTTCCAGTTGCCACCACACCGCCTTTACCACCGCCCATTGTTCGTGCTTTGCTGTTGCTGCTCCTTCAGCCTTTGTGTCGTGCCTCCAAGCTGTCTCACTCTGTATGCTCGCTCGCTAGCATGGAGGTGACAGGAATACTGTCCTCGGCATTGCTGAGTGACAGGGAAGACATGATTAGGATTCTAGTCGCTGTCACTTGACAAACTAATACATGAAGCTGCAGAAGGAACAATGCATGAAGAGAAGAGTTGCATGGGGGCAGATGCAGAAATAGAGAGGAGAGTGAGGAAGTAGCATAAGAAGCAAGTGGTGTTCTGTTGTGTTCAGATACAGTGTGATTTCTTTGTGATCACCTTATTTACAAAGCTACGTCAGGAATTTGTGAAAATTGCAACAACAAAAAAAAGAGACAAATTCATATAGAGAATTCCAGTTAAATATCCAAGCACTGTACCACTGTAAAAATTAAATGGGTAGGTATCAAAATGCTCCTTAGATGTTCTGTTTGCAAGAATGGTCAAAACCTGTGGATAGCAAAGTGTCATATTATCTTTCAGAACTTCCAAAGGAATCTTGATTTGCTTGAAAGAAATTTTCCTGATAAAAATGTGATTCTAAAATAGTTCAGGGATAAATCTAAGGTATCCATTGATTGGAGTGAAGGTAATTTCTTATATGCAGCTAAGTTTGCAAATTCATTCTTGCTTAGACTGATTAATTCCAGTGTTTCCTTTCTGGAAAGTATAAGGAGCCTTATTTTATGAATTCTAAGTTATAATTTGAAATATCCCTGCTATTGTGTCCAAACATACAGTGAACAAATATCTAATACCTGGAAAATTAATGTAAGCAATACGAAACCTAACTGGAGACTATTAAGCGTATTTTAGTGCCGCTTCAGTGTAACTGATGTTGCAGAAGCAAGTTTGTGTATTTTTACTGGGTTTTTTTGTTGGACTTAGCGTTTGTTTCCATATGGAACTTGGTCTTGGAAATCTGTATGACTAATAAAAGTAGTGTTATTCCTTAGGTCAACCTAAAAGAACTTAGGTCAGTCTTGTACACTGTAGGGACATATTAAGTTGAATCATCTGAGCAAAAATAGATCACCAGAGAGCAGTAGATGAACCCATTACAAGTAAATCTCCTGCTCTTTCCACCCTGGACAGGATAGTAGCTGTATCAGCTGAAGGGGAGTGGTATAGAGCTGTGAGAGGAGACATGTGAGGACATGAGACAGCAGTCACAAAGCAAGGAACATCAGCTGTGGGCTGAAGGCAACTGATTCAAGCAGGACATCTCTGTGATGGGATATGACCATGTTTGAGTAAACTTTTACATTTTTATAGAAAAAGTGCATTGCATCAGCTGACTCTGCTAAAATCCAAACACCTCTGAGCCTCTGAAATCAGCTCCCACTTGGATGATAAGCAACAATTCATGTCAAACCAAATCCACAGGGTCGTGTTTTTGTATAAGCGTCTGTTATTCTGACTAGTTTGTAATGCTGTAACTGTGTGATGTTTACTTTTATGTAGAAAAGGAAACTGAGAATTCAGGGTCAGGGTAATGCCGTGTCTTTGTGGATTCTGAGAGCTACCAGACTTATTGTATCTGGAATGAATCAGGAGAATGCAACTCTATCCAGGAACAGAAATTGCTCCCAAGCAACAGACAACAAGTACAGAGGTGTGATAGTTAACCGTGAAAATAGCTTTCCAGGAGACCTCCTCTGTTCTCTGCTGTCCAAAATGTTGTTTCTCCTGAATTTTTACTGTCTCCTACCTTGCATACCAAGTGTTTAATGAGCAGCATGGATTTTTCTTTTTAGATCTAGTTCACATCAGGATAGTCCATCAGAGACATCCTCCCTGCAATGTAATTAAAACAGTGTCCTACCTGAAAAAGAATCCTCTCCCATCTGAAGAATGGACCTGATCTTATAAAATAATTCTGTAACTTGGGAAGGATTTTGCCAGATTGAGATCAGGAATACATAATCGTGTTCTCAGTCAATGACCTTTGTGTTGGTTTTCTCATTCCCTGCTTTTATTAGCAGATAATAGTTCAGTTTACAAATACTGGTAAATATTCCCATGAAAACAGTCAATAAATCAGTTTTTAAAATCACTTATAATTAAATATTAGCTGTAGTTTCAGTTAATGCTGTTGTGTTCATTCGGTGGGACCTTGCCCAGTGCTTAGTAAACAAATCTAAACAAATGGATGTGAGAGCTTTCCGAGTGAAACTCTTCTGGATTGCCTGCCAGGCTTTCCATTATTCATAATCAAGACTTTTTTTTTTTTTAAATAAGTTGACCTGTTTAATGATAAAAATGCCTGTGAGTATAATTAAATTGAATTCTGTGCTTAAAGCGACCCTCTGATTCATGGGCATTTGCAGTGGAAAGAACAAAAATAAAATTAAAGCCTTATTGAAGGGTACAGTAATTAAATCTCTCAGTTCTGATTATTACCAGCTGGGATGAGAACAGTGGATAGGCAAAGAGTATTGCTCAGGCAAGAGGCTGCCAGTATAACATACCTAAAGATCTGTCTGTATGGGAGATGCTTTCATAGGAAAAAGATTTTTGATTTTTTTTTTTTAATAGGGCAGAGAAGGCTTAGAAGAACTGAAATCATTACAGAATTTTTTACTAACAGATGTAAAAGGGCTAGTTCTTTAGACTTGCATCATTTTACAGCCATGAATGAGCAACCCTGACTGAGGAACAACCATAACATCTTACTGCCAGTATAAATGCCTGGTAAATTTTGCTTTGATAGAGAGCTGGCTTCTCTTTCCTTACGCGTTAAATGGAAATGTGAGGAGACAGAGCAGGCGCTGGACCTGCGAAAAAGATGCATCTTCCACAGGCAGCCAATGCATTACTTGGTGCCTGTTTTGAATGATTAAGTAACTAATCTGATTCTAAAAGCATGCTTTTCTGTTGCTTTGGACTAAGAGCCTGATTACAATTCTTAATTAGTTACCTAAATTGCCATTGATTTCAGTGAGAGTTAGGACACGCCAATATCTTTGTGATCAAGCTCTACATTCGGTTGCCAGAAGACACTGTTATGTAGGACAGGCACTGGAGGGGGTACACAACATCGCGCGGTGTTACTGCAGGTTACGTTATGAGGTTAATTAATAAGGGCTATGCTCTGGAGACACTCCGTCTCCTGAATTACCCTCCTTCCTTTTAAGGAAAAGAGCTAAGGGAAATTTCACATGTTTTTAATAGAAGAGAAAAAACGTAGAAAATAGGGCTGAAAAGCAGCTCAGGAGGTCATTTAGTCCATCTTTCTACCTCAAGGTAGAACGAGCTAAATCTAAACCATATCCTGAGAGGTACTTTTCTGACCTCGTCTCTAAATTTCTGGCAGTGGAGATCCCGCAGCCTCCTTGTGCCGGCTATTCCAGTTGTTGGTAATTTTAGTTACATGTGGAAAGTTTTTCTTACTGCCTAATCTGGATCTCCCTGACATTTTTTTCAGTATTGTTTGAATCTTCCTCATTAACACAGAAAACAATATGATGTGTTCATCTGTCTCATTGTTTCATATGTGAATTATCACATTGCCTTATGTGTCATCGTTTATTCATGGGTAACATTTTCTAAACTTTTGATCATTCTCATTGCTCTCTGACTGCTTCCCTCTAGTATTTGCATTTTTAAAACTAACATCTTTATTGCAGCTGAAGTAGTTTGGCTATTACCTGGTTGAAGGAAAAAAAAAAATCAGAAAACAGACATTATTCCTTGAATCCGGTAGGCATTACAGGATGCACGCGTGTGTACAGATTGGCTGCAGCTTGAGTATTCTTTCGGTGAGTAACCACTACTTCTGCAAGACATCTCGTCTTCAGCACGTGTAGGATAATATGTGACCCTCGAGTGTTCACGGCTGTAATTCACCGGAGGGGCTCTGCCGACGTCATTGGCTTAGGAATGGTACCGGGAGCCCAGGAGTGAACTGGGGCGTGCATTCACTCTTTAGCCATCTGTTGTTTTTTTATTACAGCCTCCAAATTTTTCATACTTTGATCAGACATTTTTTTTCTCTTACACTCTGAATGTCTTGTTTTATTTTTTTGTTCCCCACCACCAAGGGAAGTGAAACTTTAACCAGTAAAAATACAGGAATAGCTGAAAGAATTTGCCTCGCGAAGGGATCGCATGGATGGTGCACATTTGAATTTTGTTCTGACAGTTTTTATCTGTCGTATAAGTAAACTTTCAACAAGCATTATTGGGCATGCTCCTTGCTATTTCTATCCTGGATCTCTTACACAAAGAAATTGATTGTGGAGCATTGGGGTTTTTTATGCCAAAAAAAGCAAATGGATGATTCTTTTAAATCTCTTCTCCATTTGCCGAGCTGTGAATCACAGTGTCTTCCGGTGAGTGGCTTAGGCTCCACCTAGGTCTTTAGCAGATGAAGTTTCTTATAAGAGAGTTACTAATGTTTAAATTTACTGGCCATAATGGGAAAAAAATCGTAAGTTCCACTCATTGCCTGTTGCACTGTATGATGATGCAGACTATTAAAGTTGAGTCTAGCAGAACTTTTAAATAAGTTACAGTATGCATTTTTAAAAATTTTGTGTAGTTTGGTATTGAATTATATTAACTGTTGAGTGTTGCTATGATGTGTGTGCTGTTCCCTTTAAAAGAGGGGTAAAAGCGAGGTTATCAGAAATTACACCTAGTCGTGCTTAAACTTTATGTGACAATGATAGAATGGGCTTATGTATGTTTTATTTGTTTAAAAGCGAGGAAAATAATAACTTAGAGTTTACATACTATGCATGAGCAACCTTGAAATATTGTGCTAATGGATAAAGGAGAGGGCAGCAGAATGGCTTTAAGAACAGATTCTGAGGTGAAATGATGCATTTTGCCTGAGACTGAGCACCGCGTCTGTCTGGAGCCTGATGTACCTTCCACTGGAAGACTCAGTCCCGACCGTGCAGTGCAATGGACTCAGTCTAACAGCCTTTTTCTGTCTCAAATTTATGTAAATCTAAGTGTCTCCCTGAGTACTCCCACTTACTAAGGGTTTCATCAGGAAACAGCATAATATTAAATACATGTAGTGAGAAATCAGCTTGCCTTTTTTTTTTTTTTAATTGGTTGCTGCTTTAGATTCCTTAAAACGTTATACTTCAACAGGCATTTTATTTCCAATAGTGAAACTGTGAAGGAAATATAGAGAGAGGTTACTGGAACATCCTGTAGTACAGCCAGGACTTTTTTCCAAATTTCCTGTTTCCTGAACATTTCACATTTCTTGTCATTTTCTGCACCTTCACATCACGACAATCCCTTTTGGAGGAAACAGTTTGTCCTAGAAGGATGTCCAAAGAAGTGCTGGGAGGTCTCCTCTGTTAATCATCAGCTCATCCCTTTTGGAGGAAACAGTTTGTCCTAGAAGTGCTGGGAGGTCTCCTCTGTTAGTCATCAGCTCATTGGACTTGGGCAGCACAAAGCAGAGGTGTGACCAGAGGAGTCAGTTTGCACTGTGTGTGCCTGGGCTAGGGGGTGGGACATGGGAGAGTGAAAAGATCATCGATGGAGGGGATAGAGAGGAGCAAATGTCTGATTATTTCTACCATCTTGGTCCCATATCAAAGGCTGTGGTGGATATAGTCTGCAGAAGTATTTCCAGTCCTGACTTAGTTCCTCACTGTTTCTTTTTCCCTATCAGTCTTTCTCGCTATTTTCCTTTTATAAATTCCAGAGAGTAGCTGCAATGAAAGAGAAAAACTTTCTAACTTGGAAGTAAAATATATCATTATGTCAATCTCCCTTGCGAATTAAATGCCTGAGACATTCACATTGTAAGAAAGATGTCTTTAATTATTGTAGTAGCAGGTATGCAAATTAATCTCAATCATCCTATTGATTTTTTTCTTTCTTTCTTTCTTTTTTGGTAAGGTTTTGCAGATATCTAAACCTGAAGAGTTACTCAGACATGTCTGATTGTACATTATTGTTCTCTTCCTTGCAAACCTTTCATAACCACCACTAAACGTCAGAGAAAAGCTTTGATCGCTGAGGTGTTACAATCAGTAAGATTTCCTATTGTTTTCAGTTGGGATCACATTCAACTCAACACATGTACTCAAAAGGGCACATATACTCCTCCTTTTCCAGCCTAAATGAAGTCTGCTGTCAAAACAGGCATTTTCTTTCTAACAACACTAGATCTGTGTTTATGAAATTGCTATAGATGCTAATATTTGTTTGCAGTTTTTCTATTTTCCTTCCTGTTGGGTAGATTGGGGGAATACATTTTGCAGGAGGAAGAATACTGCAGGAATGTTCCTGTGCTCCTTTAAGTCATTTCTGCAGGGGCATAGCAGGGATATAAAGTCCTCCATCGAGTGTAGAAAACCCTTTCCCTCATGTCCAGGACTATGATTTTTTTCCTGTGATGCCACCTACTGAAGATTAATGCAATTTTAATTGTTTTATTAAAAAAAAAAAAGGGAAGGTGAGAGAAATGAGACATTAAATAAATAAATAAATAAAACCGTGCAGCCCCCTGGATCACAGACCTTCAGAAAATATGTAATTTACTCTTCTAAATTAAGCTTACTTTTTCCTAATATAATGGTGACTCATAGGTAAAAGGCAGAAGAGACTCACGGAGAATTGTACCATACTGCGTTATTCTTGACAAGCTATGCCACGTATCAAGAATTAATACATAGCTCTAAACAGGGGACCTGGGCAGGGTTTTGTTCAGACCTCCTGCCACGGACTGTCCTCGTGGGTAACACAGTGTGGTCTGTCTTGGCTTTGAAGGGCAGAGTGAGATGGATCTGCATTCTTGTGTGCGTTGTTTTCCCTTTCTTTGTTTTGTGGTTCCTTGAGCTTATATCTCTATTTTATTGTCGTAAGCATTTTCTTTCACTGCCAGCTAGCCCATAGGAAAGTGTATCAGTGCTAAGGCTCCAACCTTGCTGTACTTTTTTTGGGAATGAATTGATTTTCTTGCTGTCTTTGGTACTAATAAAAATCTATGAATCAAATGCATTATTTCAGCAAAAACGTGGCATGGCTGATGGTTACATAACCAGCCCTGATCAAAAAGAACAGGTTGAATATTAGAAAACACAGAGTTTTGATAAAAGGGTGAGATTTTTGTCACCATTTCATTACCGCTTTCTAACAAAGCTATAACATATTATACTTGTTTAGTTTCGCTGATCCCTGAGGGGTTCGTGTTGCTGCCTTTGCATTCCTCCATACTGGATTTTGCTGCAGTTCAAAAATGTAATTTGAATTAGGCTTTAAATTTTGAAATAGAAAAACAAAGCTAATGAATATATGTCTAGGCATTAAAGAGAGTGTGGGACTGAACATGCCTTTTTTCTGCATATATAAAGATCTACAATGTTTTACAGTTCTGAAGGATTTTGGATGGGGTCTTTTTGCTCATACGAAAGGGAGCAGTTGAGTTTAATTATACAAAGTGCTTCATTTGCATTTCAGGAAGTTTTGAGTGCCTTCAGCTCATGCCAAATCAAGCCCCTAACTTTTCATTCTTGGTAACTTCAGGAAAGATTTGGACATAGATTACTCTTTCATACCCCCTGCAGTTTTCCATCTGCTTTTTACAGGACTTTTTAGGATAAGATTATACAATAATATTGGTGACTACATGGATGAAGTAGGAATCTTCCTGTATTCTCTGTGTGTTATGGGAGCAACTGCTAATTGTCTGTCCCACCTGCAGCACTGATGCTCCTGGTTTGTGACCACAGCTCCCATCCTACTAAGCAGAGACAAGAATGAGAAAGTCATGAAGCGCTGTGGAACCCAGGAACCGCAACAGCAGAGAGGCAGATGAGGAGTTCACTAAAGTAAATACAATAATATTTTATTAGGTAGTCTTAATTTTGTAATATGATGTCCTTTCCCAGCACCTTCCATCCAAGGATTAAAGCACAGTTTCCAGGTATTAATGAATTAAATGTCACAGTACTCTTCTGAAGTTTTAAGGCAATAAACCTATTTGACACCTAGATGGATGGATGCATAGAGATGAAAGAAGCATCATTTGTCAGATGCAGAACTGGGGGCAATGCTCCGTCTGCTATCTTGTTACATCCTCCAATTTACTACTGCTGTGTTACTATAACTTAAATCTTCCTTTAACAGTAACTTTTCCTATGTTATCTCTGAGCTCAGCTGGTGTTCTTAATATTTTTTTTTCTTGGTATATTATTTTCAGTCTAACCAATTACAGTTGTGTCTTTTATGTTGACTCCATGCATCATTAAAAAGCTCACTCATGCAGGTGCACTACCTGTATTTTTATTTGAAAACTGTCTGCCCTTGAGGCAATCTTTGCTGCCTGACCATCCTTCTGATAGATCCAGTTGCCTGCTATTAGCAGTCCTTTACAGCTCAATCCAACAAAAATAATTAATTGCTATTTTTCAGTGTGGATTTAGAATACAGTTTGGGGTTTTTGGGGTTTTTTTTACATTTGGTGCTTTGTTGACAGTTAAAAATTCTCACAGCCTCATGGCTCTTCTCATCTCTGAACTCTGTCTAAACTCTTTCACAGAATTCTCTGCTGCAACCAAGAGAACATACTTGGATTTCATCTTGATTGCCGCCTCCTGAATTTGCTCTTTTGTGATGACATAATTATTATTCCAGTTTACTGCTCCTCCTATTCCAGAACAGTGCCTTTCACAGGCCTCTTTACGTTTCTTTAGTTTTTCAAGGCCACTATCATTGGTAGAGTTGGTACTGGCTGTGTGCTTTGGGGACAGAGTCGATCAAATTCCTTATCTTCTAAACAGTTGTGTAACGTTTCTATCCATGGCTAGCAATTTGCTGTTTTTCATCCAAGGTACCTTGTATGTCAGTGCTGGTAGAAGTAATCATTTATTTTTAGATTATAAATCATTTGGGAATGCATAAAGCACTGTAGATATAGAAGATAATAATTTGTCTCCAAAGGTCCCTTATTTTTTATTAATGTTTTGATTTCATATTCCCTCTGTCTGCACATCACTCCCTGAATATGTATTGTCGTTGTAACTGATAGCGTGACTCCTAAGTAACTCTCTTAACTGCTGATTATAAGGGTGACACTGCTCCGTTTGAAGAAGCTTTGAGCGTGCTCATCACCGTGGGTGAGTCAGTCCTCACTGGTGGGTTATTTACGATCCTGGTTCATGGAGCTTCAAACAAGTTCTGTTGTGTTTGAGGAAGATGTCTTCTGATCTGAGTGAGTTTTTGCCAGATCCTGAATTAACTTCCAGATAATGCTGCTTGGTTGCATTTGTTTGTCTTCCATAGAAATCAAAAGCTAAGTTTTACCCGTGTAAGACAAGATTCCATATTCTGCCGTGTTTGACTGTGCACAGATGGACCCAAGTCCAGGCCCTGGGCGCAGGCAGGCGAGCAGCAGATTTTCGTCCCCTTTCCGCTTTTATTTTGCTTGGGCTCGTGTTGTCTACAGGCTATTGTGTGCTTCCTCCTGTCTTGAGGTATTATGTAACAGATTCTTTCTTATATTTAGAACTCGTCTGTCTTCTGAAGAGATCACAGGTTTAATAATAAACTTACAGGAAGAGAAGGCAATCTTCTTTCGGGGGTAGAGAGAAAGAAGAGGTGTTGGGTTGCTCTTTCATGAGCTGCAGCAGACTGGGGGCAGCGTGACTGCCCCTGAGGTGGGTGAATGGGTTGTGTTCATCCAACATTGCTCATACTAAATAATTCTTTCGCATAAACAAAGCCCCAGTTTCTGGTGAACAGGCAGGTAGAATTTGTGTTGTATCGAGAGGCCCACGGTAGAGAAACAATGTCTATAATCCTGCGAGATTTCCTTTGTCATGTCAGAGCTATAAAAGGTGATAGCTCTTATTTTCAGTTGGCCTTATAACAGTGATTGGAATGTGTACAAAGATTTGGTTTTAAATGGTGCTGGAAATAATTTTAGGACATGTTTTCCAAGTTTTAAGTAATTCACTGTGTCTTTCAGGATGGGAGAGAGGCTACAGCACTGCAGACTTGTTTGAAATCCTCAGCTTGTTCGGAATCAATTCATATAGCTTTTGTGCGCAGAAAGAGCTATATATAGACGCGTACTGCAGGCAAGCTGGATGTTACGCAGGCTCAGGACCTGCTTTACCCAAAGCAAAAGCCAAATTCTTCATCTTTTTGAGCATGGTCACTCCTGTGACATATGGCATCTTCAGTACAGCTGCCTCAGTAAAATCAGAGCGCAGATTTTAAATAAGCCTCTGAACTGGGAGAGGTGAGGAAGCTAAGCCAAGGAAGGGGGAGTGGGGAAGCCCAGAGATCCGTGTCACATGAGCCTGCTTGACAGTTCGGATACTATGGCTCATTCCTGTTGTCTAATGTGTGATGGAGCCAGTTTCAGATCCCTTCGTAACCTGACATGCCCTGAAAGGGATATTTCCCCTTCCCCGCCCCCCCCCCATTTCTTTAGTATTTGGTCGGAGGAGGTTTGTTTGGTTTTTTACCTCTCCAGGTTTTCATTGTTTTCTGCTTTTTACTCCTTAGAGATGCCACAATTTGCAGCATTTCCTGCTGTAAATAGATCCGTATGGAAAGTGGAAGGTGAACTATAAAAGGAAAACTGTTTGGTTTAAGCTTATGTTGCTACAACTACTCCCCCAGTTCTTCTCTCTGCAGCATTTGGGTGTAAATCTCTCCTTGTCATTTGTGGGCATGGTTCTCCTCATGAATTGATTGTGTGGAGTGAATTTCACCCTGGTGCAGTCCCCTCTGATGTCAGTACAAGGTGGGAAAGCAAGACGTTCCCCCAAATTTCTGCCCAGACGTAGCTCAGCAGAGGCACGTTATCCCACCAGTCGATCGAGGCAGATATTTGCATGCATCTTTGAAGCCACAAAGAGCTTAAATTCAACTACTATGTTTGATCTAATTTGTCAAGTATTGTCAAGATAATTTCTGTCCCTGTTGGTTTTTGTGTGTTCAGTGTTTCATTATGTGGTCTCTCAAAAAAGAGGCAAACAGGAGAGACAGGACGTGGGATTCCATGTTCCACCCCTGACTATGCAGTTGGATTTGCCATTGTAAAGTGACGACAGTATCTGTGCTTTTCTCCAGCTGAAGGGAGGAGGGATTAGAGGCAAAGGAGAAGAGAAACATTGAGCTCAACATAATGAGGTGCTTTCAGATCATTAACTGGAAGGTATAGAGCCATGATAAATAACATCTAAATAAATAAATTCTGGTTAATAATACTAAACAGCAGTTTGAATGTGACTTGTTCAATCAAATCAAAGTCTGTGCATTTTTTTTTTTTTTTAAATAACGTACTGTATTTGGAAGACTCTCTCTTACCTGCTCTTCATGAATGTGATTATTGAAGATGGATAGCAGTAGGTTTGGCTGTTGTCTCTTTAGGAAATCTTTTAAACCAGGATTGGAAGCAGAATATTTTACAGCCTGTGGAAAAAAAGTCTAAAGGCTGCCATTGTGTCGTTCAGGCAAGAACAACTGAAAGCCATAATGCATTTTATCTGCCATTCTGTTCCTCAACACTATAAATAATTCAGATCTGTTGGCTTAACTACTACTGGCAACTGTTATTTATTAAGAATGACTGAAATAACTATGTGGCTCAGTAGAACAGAATGCATTAGGGACTTTAATGTGAAACAGAATAGCTAAAACATTTTGATTATCCTTAAAGAAAAAACCCTAAAACCTGCCAATATTCTTTGTAATTCTGCAAACGACAAGTGACAGTAGGAATTAGGAGGTGATCCTTCCAGAGTAAGTAAAGGTTTATTGCTTTAAAAGAGCACACACCGAGATCTTAGAGCCCCGTTTACCCCTCTGCTGTCTTGTTCTGTGTGCATCAGTGTCAGTAATTTTGAAATTGAAGTTCCAGTAAAATCTTTATTTTGCCCCACTGTATGATGTTTGAATCTACGTGTAGTTAAATGTCTATCTGTAAAATTATTTTTAAAGGTGCTGTATAGTCTTTTCATGTTTGCTTTTAATTTGATTACCTTACACGTCATGCTGAAGAGAGAGCAGGTAAAAGAGCAGCAGTATGTTCTGGTGATCAGAGACAGTGAATTGCTGTTCTCTTGTTCCATTCTTGGTTTAGAGCTAATTAATAATACCCGGCCCTTCTTGGTATTGTTCATCATTAGAGTTGAATTTGCTTTCCAAAGGTCAATATCATTATCCTGGTATTGCAGACACAGAATTAAGTCACCGGAAGGACTAAGCTCAGGCAGGGTGTTGCTACAGCAGAAGCAGGAGATGTTACTGCGGAGTGGCAGGTATTTGGCTGTACATCATAAGATGTATTGCTGTATAACACCAGAATGCTTTTGCAAGTCAACTGATTATAAATGGTGCGTTTGGAATAAATTTTGTATCACAAAAGAGTTGACATCCAGGACTCAGATGACTAATTATCTAATCTTGCATCTGGCATAAACACCCAAGCCATTTGTATGATGAACTGCGTCTCACGAGAGCGAGAAGGGAGCGAGAGAACGTTCTCTGCTGACTCAGTGATCATAAATCTTCTGGAGGTGTGTTTTGCCTTATATTTGATATTTGTTCAATGGGTTGAAAGAAGTTAAATGATCTAGTGTCATTTGAAAATCCTGGCCTGCAGCTTTTATTTTTTCTCATTTACATGAAGACAAAGATGACAATACAAACACAAGTTGGGGAGTAGCTCTGTGTGGTGTTACTGAAAGGTGTTCATTTCAATGGGCACGGTAGATTCATTGTCTTCACCCTTTTATAAAGAAGTGATTTTACATTTGTTTGCCTTGATGATGATTTGTAGTAGAGATATAAATGAAGAGAGGGGTACGTGCTGCTGTGGAGCATTTTGTTTCATTTGTTTGAAATTAAGTCATTAACTATAACAGCGCAATACTCTTCTCTTTCTGACTAGTAGGACTTTGGCATGTTAGCTGATCTGAAATAAAATAGATGCTCTGCATTGGGTGATTCCTATTTAAATTTTATTTCTAGACACATCAAATTTGTATGGTCTATCTCTTCAGGTTAAGGGAAGTATCAATGGAAGTTTATTTTTAGCAGTGAAAAAAAATAGGAGATGAATCAGTGGTAAGTAAATGATATGCCTGAACTTTTAGGGGCAAAGCGTGCCTGCTGTAACAAGGTTTTCTGCAACATGAACTTTTCTAGCTAGTATGTCATTAAACTTTATAGCAAGAAGAAAAATCATCAAAAACTCTGACTAGAACATAAAAGACCTGAAATAAAAATAGTGTATGTAAATATCTTCAGAGCCAGTTTGGACACTCTCATTGATTTTAGACAGCATCTCATTCTGGCTTGACAAAATACAGAATTTATAAATTAAATTTTATGTATACTGTGTACGGTTTTATGCTGATGTTGGCACATTTTCAGATGTAAAATTAAATTATTTTTTCCAATAAGGCAGCATGGATTGAAGCATGGATTCCTTTCTTTGCTAATGGAACTAGTAGAAAGATATTGAATTATGCTGACTTTCAAATTGACTGAGAGCCAAAGAGAGAAAAATCAATGACATGTGTAACGTCCTGGAGAGCCTCAGTCTATCAGAGAGACTCGCTGAGATAACTGTTGTTGACACTGGATTTCCAGTTAAGAAACGTGCCGCTTCAGGTAAGCGTGCATCTTGCACTGGTGTAGGCTTCGTTACCATTCCGGACACGGAGATGCTAAGCAGGCAGTGACTGGTTTCGGGATGGCAGTCAGAGGGTTCTGGTTACAAGGTATGTGTGTCACTCGGATGCCAGGCGTTTCTGTTGGAACAGAGAATGCGCCGTGTAAAAACGCTAGCTCATCCCTGTAAAGCAATAACAACAAAACCAGAAGGGTCTTTTATCTCAGTATAAATTCCTGAAAGTCACGTGTATGGGTCATTTCAATAAATTATCTTTATTTTAATTACTGAGAGGGTAAATACAGTCTGGGATTGTGTTTGCTTGGGGTTTGTTTTGGTTTGGTTTGGGTTTTTTTTTTAGACTATGTGTTTGCTTTTACATAGCTGAGTGCTAGAGATCTAGGCTTTATAAAAAATGTCCACCAAATATGTGGCTTGCTGGTATTTTTAAAATTTTATAATAACATTTTTATAATTTTGTAAAATGCATTTTATAGCAGTAATTAAAATTTAATAAAATACTACCCAATCCCTCAGAATCTTGCTGCTCAGAAAAGGTTCTGATTTAGATAGGGGGAGAGTGCTACACAGATACATCCTGAACGCCTCAGTGTTGTAACGGAGGTTCATGGATTCTGGTGCACTTCTGTAACCAAATGGTTTCTCTCTGCATTCCTTCAAAGTCTAGGTTTGCCTTTCTTTTAATAACAGATTGATATAATACAGCTGTGAAGGACTCCGGTCCTGGAATGTGATTTTCAACAGCAAACTTTGTATCTTCAGTTCTTTGATGTAATGAAGAAAACTATCACACAGTCACTTCTGGGAATTCAGTTTCTTGCAGTAATTTGGCTTTCAGCTCCTGGAAGATTCATCTTGGGTTTTTAAGGGTTGTTCATGTTACAGCAGATGACTTCTGTCATTTCAAAAGCAGCCGTTAGCGCAGGGAGCGTCAGCTCTACAGAGACTGAAATGTAAGTAACCTCAGAACTGCCATATTGTGCGGCTGAGTTGGAGAAATCATAGAATTAGGGTTCAAAGATAATATAGAGACAATCTGTTCAGCAGAATAGCTCTGTAGAAGCTGTTTTATGTAGTTTGGATTCTTCACAGCTCACCCCTTCAGTGTCAGTCGTTTTTTAGTGACAGTCATTTAATCATAAATGCTTATGAGTGCTTTGTGGTCAGCAACCAGTTACTTTTTAAATATACAGCAGCCTTCCTGACATTGTACCTCATCAAAGAGACAAAGGTGACCTTTTTATTTTGTCTTGCTTACACGTTGTCAGCTTTATGTACTGCCACGTGCAGTTACCCCTCTGGAGAAGGGAAGCAGTGACTCGCTGCACAGCAGCAAACGCGTGCGAGATCTGGGTGTAATTCCTGTGTTGAAGAGTGTTACAAGTCAAGGGTGTCCCTTAATGACCTGTATTGTTGGATGAAATTCTAGTAGCGTCATTCCAAGAAGCTGATCTCAAAAGCCTGGTTTGTAACGGAACAAGGCTTTTGTGCTTGCTCAGCCTGTTTGCTGTTGGGTTCCTCCCACCGCTAAGCTCAGCCTGGCAGCCCAGTTCCCATCAAATTCAGCAGACGGGTTGAAGTCCGGAGGATAACTGAATATCTGTCAATATTCTGAAAACTGGAGGCGGGGTGGGTGAGAATGGCACCTCCAAGGTGAGGGCAGGGTTGGCTGAGCTCTGACGGATCCACCGGGCAGAGGCGGAGGCCAGCCCGTGCCCCGTTCCCGGCGTGTGCGGTGTGTCCTGGGACGTGGGGGCTCTGGGGAAACGGCCGTGCCGGAGAGGGGGGCCAGGGGCAGAGCGTGCACATCTGCAGGGTGCCTGGGCTCGCTCTTCCTGCTGCTGGGGGCGTCACGTCTCTTGCTCCGTCTTTATTTAGCTTCCAGCGAGAAAGGTGTCCGCAGTAGTGTACTAGAAAGCCTGTGTGAGGTGTGTTCCGAAACCCGTTGGTGCGAGAGAGCTCGAGTGTGTGTGCGAGCATCGCTGGAAAGGGGCCTGATCTGAGGTTTGGCATCCATGGACACATCTAGTGCCAGCTGCCTCTGGCCCCCGCAGGCTGGGAATCGGAGCTGCGCTCGCCTGCAGTGCTCCGGCTGGAGAAACGCGGTAGGATATCCCTGTGCAGCCCGGTCCCCAGAGCAGTTGGATAAAATAATATATAAACCATGCTCCTGCAATAACACTTTCATGAGCATTTTTTTTTCTTCATTTATTTTTTCAGCATCATGCCAGTATTTTAATTTTGCTCTCTGCCCTGATTTTCTTTTTTTTAATTAGTGTGATGTGCCATCCAGCACAGCACCTTCTTCACCTCCTTCTGTATAATATTCTATCCAAAACCCTGATGGATGAGTGCAGCACCTGAGCCCTTCTGGGGATCAGCGCCAACGCGCTCTAATTGAGTTCTGTGGTTTTGCAAACGTTTCCCATCTGATCACCAAACACGATTTCCTAGAGGTTTCCATTTATACCTATCTCACATATCCTTTACTGGAGAGGGCATTTTGTTGACTCTTATTATCTCATTAAAAATGAGGAAAGAATTTTAATATTTTTTAATCTCAGATTACATCTTCATTTGTGAACAAGTCAAAGCCACTTGTTGTGGTTAACAAGTGATAGTTAACAGGTTATTTCTAAAGGCATTTATTTAATTGTTTTTCTTTTGGTGCTTTTTTTAAGGTGATTATTTCAAAATAGAGACTATAAAGTATTTTTAACCTATCTTAGTCATAGCTGTCAAATATGACCTTCATATACAAGGTTTTATTCTATTTTATGAGATAGACTTTCAATGATTGCAACTAAGTTGAGAATTGATATTATTCACCATCAGCAAAATCTTGGAGCCTAATAAGAACCTGCAAAGGGAAATTATTGTTCCTACAAAAGTAATTTTATTCTCCTTCACTCTATTTATCTGCCGGAGTCTTTAGGACATTTGTGAGACCACAGCCTCCATGAAGGCTTTGACAAGTAAGATAGAGCTGTTAGGAAATACATAGTGATAAATACCAGAAGAGTCTGATTGGTATGTTGAAGCATCTTCATCCAGCTGTTGAAGATGTTCTCTGGTGAGCAGTGCATCTCTGTTGGTTTTTGTTTTGTTTTTTTAACATCCAGTTGAGATAGAATTCACTGCAGGAAAATATCTTTATGAACTTGATCGTATTCTCTAGAACAGGGCAGTGAGCACAATGCAAAAGGTTAAATATTTGGTAAAAAAGAGATACCACCGCAGTGTCTGTATAGAATATGGGCACGGTAAACACATCAGAAGAGTGTGTTTCTGTAAGGGGTGTGTATTACATGTCTGTTGCTTACAACTGTCACCACAGGGACAGAATCATTTTGAACACGACCAGGCAGCTGTCTCTGTGAAGCCTATACATAGCAGCTTCCTTGTGTAGCCCATTTTCAGCTCCTTCAGATTGATCAAGCATCTTTACTGTCTCAACGCTGCCAGCTCAAATGACTTCTCAAGGAGCTTTGGTTATGCAATCTTTTAAAGGGTGCGTTGGTTTTTCTCTGTGTTTCTTTGTGTGTGTGCTTGTCGGGGGTTTTTTTTAAAGCGGCTAAAATCTAGTGCAGGGTTTCACCATGTCTTAGGGAAAAAAAAAAAAACCATACTCCATTTGTCCACCGTGACCAGGCTTTAAATAAGCATCAAAACTTTCACCAGCTGCGCGCAGCAGCAGAAGAGCGCAGGTCAGAGCAGCGCGGGGAGCAGGCAGGAGAGCGATGCTCGGTGAGTGAGGAGAGGAGAACCTGCAGAGACAGGAGCTGGAAATAGCATCCGCTTGGCATAATTAAAAGATACATCCGTAATCATTTTGGCTTCTAAGGACTGCTTAACAGAATATTCCTCTTCTCTGAGTTCTGTCTGCCTTGGAGGAGTTGGGAGACAACCAGAAGCCCCGCAGCTGGTGCCCTGGCTTTCGGGATGGCCCCTGAAGCAGGAGGTGGCTGGAGGGAGGCTGGGAAACAGCCAAAGGATCTTCCCAAAGAATTTCTCTGCTCATTACTGCTGCGGTTCACAGCATGGGAACTTTCACTAATAAAGACTTTAAAGGCTCCTTCAAAGAGCTTCCGGGCTGTATCAGCAGCTCCATCTGGAAGAAGTCTCAGGAGACTTTGGAGTGTTTTGTAAATACAGGCTGCGGACAAACGAGGTTTTTCTTAAATTGAATCTTGCAAAACTTGCTTTCTAACAAGAACTTGCAACAGGCCTCAGTAACACAGGAGTGTTTACCAAACTGCATCCCTAGTGTAATGCCTTTTGGAAAGGGTGCAGTTAGCTTGTCATCCCTGCAAGGGCTTTCCTAACAGAGTGAACGATACGGGAATGTGCTGTACTTGGTTCTTCGCAGGTCATGTTCTTGGTCTTGGATTGCTGTGTGGAACTATAGACGACGCTTTATGCTGTTTGCCTGTGGATTTGGTTTGTGTTTCAGCAGATTGAATAGCATTTCTATTTAAATCGTGTTTCATTCTAACTAAAACAATTGCTGTTCTGTAGGGTCAGGAGATTCCTGAGGTAATAGGAACACTGTATGTGCTGGGATTTACTGACTGCTTTGGCCTTTGAAAGGCACCAGTACGTTTTGGACCATTTTTCCTGCTTTGTTTGGGTTAGCGATGCCGCATCAGTTACCCCAGACCGTGACAGCGTTGAGGATTTTCCGCACTGGTGGCACTCGATGGTGTGTTTTGGGCAGGAGCAGTAACGCGCTTGTAGCATCATTTTCTCATCAGCAACGCTAATGCTGCCGGAACACCAGCGGTACCCAGTTCTAAAAACTTTGTCTTTCTTTTGTCATTTTTTTTCACTCTTTTGAGATTAATCAACTTTTCTAAAAATGTGTTTACTTTGTGGAGTTATTTATGACTGCGAGTTAGCCGCCTGCACCAGCCTCAGCCTGCCCCTCCAGAGCTCCTGGATCGCACTTAGCGCTTCGGGCAGCACATGAGAACAGGGAATATGGAGCAAGAAAAAAAGTATGAAAGCTCCCTAGATCTTGTGTAGACTGAAAATATTTCCCATTCTCATCTTGGTATTTTTCCCTTCAGTTGTGCTCTTATCTAGAAATCTCAGGATATTTTATGAACACTGAATTAAGCCTTCTGCAGCCTTCACTGCAGCATTAAACACCATTAATATCCCTTGTTTATAGATGAGGAATCAAATGTCTGAGTGGTGAAATGACTCGTCGAAGGCCAGCTACCGAATGAGTGGCGTGGCTATGAAGAGACATAGGCATCCTAGCTCTCTGCTAAACAAGACTCTTCCCTCCCAGTTTCAGTTCCTCATAACTTAATGACTAACATTTGAGCATCTAGAATGTGGCAGAAGAATTTCTTTTCAGGGAGCCAACAGGTCATCCTTAGTTACGGCAGCAGCGGGACTCCACGCACCTCCCGTGTCCCCGTGGATCCTGTCTGCTGCTGCTTGCTTTGGGTAAAAGCTGTGAGGACAGGGGAGGACCACCGGTGGGGCTTTGCTGTTTTGTGGGATGCTGTAGGTGCTCACCTGAACGTTCCCTTTTGTGGTGAAAACAAAGATCCTAGACCTGGTTCTTCATCTGTCTTGATGTAACAATAACAGAGCGTCCTGGTAGTGGTTTGACTGCAACATCTCATCTATTCTCAAAGCAGTAAAAATAACTCCAGCGCAGTCTGCTCTTCCTTGAAGGGGAGACGTAATTCAACTAAAGCCCTCTCAGGAGCCAAGTAAGAGAAGTAAATATTGACTTGTGCTAATCAGGAAGAGGAAGTCATCTGTCTGCAGCTGGTCACTTCCCTGCTTACACGGCAGAGTCCTATAATGGCTACATAAGGAGCTTTGTGATGAACAAATGTCAAGGGCAATTAATTCTGTGGCAGGCAGCTGTTATTATTAGGACAAAGAGTGGCCAGACATAGAAGGAAAGCCTTCAGCTGATTTATTTTCTCTCCCTTTTCCATCAAAACTGATAAGTCACTCAAACCCCAATGGTGAACTTTCATCCAATAAGAATTTTAAATTTGCTGTCTCTTTTTTTTAGTAGAAGACTTTCTATTCGATTTAGAGCACAGAGGAATAGCTCAGAGAAGACGTTTGTAAAGCCTGCACCAGTTTAATGCTATCAGGCAGGAGCACAGCTATGGGTAAGGCTGGTAACGTAATAATACGTGGGCTGAGTTAAGTCCACTTCAGACTGTTTTTCTCCAACTTAATTGATGGAAACAGCCCACTTCTAGGCTTGATTTATTACCTTAGCAGAGTTATTCCAGGATTGCTGCAATGCAACTGTGGGTGTTCTAAACACATCCACGCTGCCAGAGAATCAGGAAGGAAGCACTTAAAATCCTCTAATTTATCTAATAACATCTTTAGCAGCATTTTGTGTAGGTTTGGTATTGTAATGGAAATGCATTCTTTGGCTAGATAAAGAGTGTGAAACTGCCAGCATTGGCTGCAGGGGCACGTAAATACCATTTGGAGCTGAGCAGGGAAATACTCTGACATATGCTGTAAATGCACCTTTCCATTTTGCATTCTGTCACTACAGTTAAAATAATATTTAAAATTTCAGGTATGAATGTTCATGGCTCTGGGTCTCCATAGATGTGACCCTCCCCAGCTCCAAGCCCGGGCAGAGCCGAGGTTTGTTGTGTTGCGGGGTATCTGGAGTCTCTATTTTAGCAACTGTTGGTGGCTCAGTTCTTAACCAGGTTCCCCCTCTTGGCCCATTAGTGGACATTCGTGAGGGGTTGTTTAGAAATGACACAAACCAAATTTGGTTTTCCCAAAATGTTTCAGCGCTGAGCTGGTGAGCCCTGGGCTGCCTGCCTCGCGTCTCTGAGTGCTTTCAGCACGATTCCTCTGCTGTGCATCATTTAGGATGAACCTTAATCCTTCCCGGCGTTTTTTCAGAACACCATCATCACAGTGTTGCTAACCGGTGGTGTAACTATTCTATCTCGGGCAAAATCTCTCTCTTTCGTTGTAGCATGGAAATTACCTGTAACGTGAACAGTGACCAGTGTCACCGCTTGGGGGTACTGGAGCGAATAATAGAAGTGAAAAACCTGCTCTTTGTGAGCTAAATAAAGGTGGACAAGACGAGATAGAAAATCAGCTTCTACGCGCACCAGAAGTGAAGGAGGTCCCGGTGTGTTTTCCTCTTGCCAATTACTCTCACCGCCCGGCATTGCTGGGTGTAAATAGGATCAGAGGTCCTGCGTAGCACTGGGAAGAGCCAGTCCTAAGACAGCTGATTTCCTCCGGCAGTCGTGCTTCATTAGCGCACGTTGCTGAGGCTTAGAGGTGCTGCGTGAGCAGAATACTCGGCTGCTAATTCTAGGAAATACTCTTACTGATGGCGCAGTAACACGGTTCGAGTGGCTTTCTGCGTAACTTCAAGGGTCAGAGCTTGCCTGGTGACTATGTGTCACTTGGACAGAGCTATTTATTGCAAATTTTATATTTAAATAGTTTATAGATATGTTGAATAGTAAATAATGAGGGTTGGAGGACTTATTTTGTGTACATTTTCTAGATTTGTGACATAATCTTACTGGGTTTTAGTAGCATTTGGTATCAAGAATCTGGAAAACTTTATGGTAAAATGGCTTTTCAAAAAAACCCAAGTGTAGCGAATCTGATTTTTTTTCTGGAATTCAGATTTCCCTGCTGAAGCTACGGCATGTGGGCCAGTTGAGGGTGGCAGTTGGCTTTCCTGGGCAGGGAACCAACTGTGAATGCAAGGGATGGTCGCCGTGTGCTTCTCAGGCTCCAGAACGATGTCTGATGAGTGTGGTTTCGTGCGCAGAAGTTTTTTCTGCTCTGGATCTGGTTGGACTGATGCTTCCAGGGAAACGCTCCCTCTCCAGCCCTCCTGCACAGACTGGGGCCCAAGCAGAGGAAATCGGTTAACAAAGCACGTGTGCTCACTGCCTGCTGCCCGGGCTGGCTGCTGCAGCATTCTGTGGTTGATGGATGGCTTCAGAGACCGAATTTAGCTCGTATGTCTCTGCTCGGCCCCGCAATGGCAGACACGTCTTACACAGGACATCGTTACCCCCACGGAAACGGGGAATTTCGGGCTGTGTCAGCAAGAGACACCTGGAGGAGTTAAGGCAGACCAATGGGAAATACAAATGCATCAATTAAGAGGTATCAAACTCCTCTGGAATGAGACAATGTACATTAAAGTGGCCTTGGTTTGCTATAGATTAATTAACCCTGGGAGATATCAGGCTTAATTAAGCTACAGTGAGTTAAAGCCACTTCACCCTGAATAGAGACCATTCATGGGGGAGCTTTTGAACCTCACGCACATCAGCGTCGTACCTCCTGGGGGGTTTTGCCTTAACTTTCAGCGTCCCTTGGTGAGTTTTCGGACACTTTGAAAAGGGAGGGCTTCTCTTATCCTTTGGAATCCAGTTCTTAGGAGAAACGGGACAGAACGTGCTTAAGATAAAAGTGTACGATGCACATGTAGAAAGCGTGCACTGAGCAAGGGCTGCACGCCAGCCTTTGCAGGGGAGTTCGAGTCTAGATTGGAAGAGCATTTAAATAGGGGATACGAAACGGTACATTAACACAGGGAACGCAAGAGTGAAACAGGGTTACTAAAATCTGTATAGTGAGTCTGAGGTCTTGCTGCGGGGTTGTGGTGCTGTCTAGCAAAGAAGAATCAAAAGTTTTACAAATCTTCATTTAAATTCCTGTTTGTTTATAGAAAAGTATATATATTTCCCTGACTGCAAGTTACCTTGCTAAATCAGATGAAAATATGTTTTTGTGGGTTTCTTTTTGTGTTTTGTTTTTTTTTTTCTTCTTCTTTTCTTTTCCAGTAATTGCCCTTCATTTTTGGCTGCTGCTTTAGCTAGAGCAACTTCAGATGAAGTCCTTCAGAGTGATCTTTCAGCACACTACTTACCAAAGCACGTGGACAACGCAGATGGGATCATACGTAAGTATATCTGGGCACGATAATGTAAAATTTTACATGGTGTGGATCTTCCATTTACACGGTATACTGGAACACTTTTGCAGGTAATTAATAGATTTTTAAAGTCAGCATTGACTTCAGTGATCCATCTAGCCTGACCACTGGAATGGTACTAAGTTTTTCTCAAATTAGTTCCTTCTACCAGTTAAATGAGGTTGGACTAGATTTCTTGTAAAGGAGTATTGATGTAAAAAGATTAATTGAGAATTCACCACCGCTCCCAATAGAGGTGATTTCTTACCCAAAGCTTTCTGGGGTGCTCATTACAATGAAGAACAATGTTTCTCACAGGTACTGAGAGGAATTCTGTCATTTGATCTTGAAAACACAGTCACCAAACCACTTTGTCCATTCCTGCCTTTTTTGATTTTAAAAAAAAAAAAGTAAATTATTTTGGGGATAAGTAGGATATACAAATCTGGCTCTTCAAAAAAGAAGATTCTGGTGTATTTCTCAGGGGCCTTTGGAAACCTGAGCAAAAGAAAAACAGGCTATGGGTTCCATTTTCGTAGGTATTGCTGCCTCCTCCTGCTGAGCAGGTAAATGGAATAGATTTGTCATTGTTCTGGCTGAGCAGCCTTCATTAATTTCAAATTGAGATCTCTGAGACTTGCATAAATATTTGACAGTCTCCAAGGAAATGCTGACTAAGCCTCCACACAGAATATCTAAGGAGTCCAACAAAAAAAGAAAAAAGGAAAAAAAAACAAAACACAAACCCCTCACATCTCCAGAAATTGCCATTTAAATATAACTAAATCCATAATACACAGATACAAACATAGATTGATATGTGTATGGGCTACAGCAGGCACTAAAAATATGACTCCAGATGCAGCATGTTGAGGTGAGTTGTCATAATGAAGGTACTTGAAAATAAAATACACCTTTACAGATGCCACGTTAAGTGTTAAAATAGGAAGATAAAGAGGGAGAGGAAGAGAGAGAACATCTTCTGGACTGTAGTAAAGGAGTGGGTTCACATGAATACTGCAATTTCAAATAATGTACCATAAATAATAATTTTTGAAACAGAGCATTAGCTCAAGTGATGAAAGGTTTGGCTATGAAAGCCATAACAAAACTAGGAGGATTCGTGCAGGACTGAAGGAGATTTCACTGCGAAAGGTCAGCAACTCCATTCTCGCGAACCTGCTTGGTGGGAGTCCTTTGAGAAACCTGGGACTGACGAGTGCCCGACCTGGTACCATACAGGGAGACGTCCATGCTTTGAAAGAAAACAAAGGGAACTGTAGCAGGTGATGAAAACAGAATTTCTACATCTTGAAGTCTTGTGCTCAGAGTTCCCTGTTTATCCTAAAGATCTTCGGACTGCTGCAGAATGGGAAACCCAGCTGAATCTAGCTGGTTGGTTGTGATACGCAATTTTATGTCAGTTTTCTTATGAACCCATAAAGATTTTTACTCTGCATAATACAAGGAGACATTCACCTGATTTGCCTCAAGTTTGAATTTGGTAGAAGAAAAAATGATTCCAAATTTCCTTAGTGACACATTTCAGTCAGAGCAGTGCAACATGACAAATCACACTGTATGCCTAGGACTGGCGGAAGGGAAATTAGAAGCTTCATGGAAGAAGAATGCTAATCTTAAAAGAAGAAAAACTGTCTTGAGCCCACAAATGTAGGAATGGAAGAATATGGGCCTGACATATTCAGGGTGACCATATGTCTTTGCATATCAAGAACAGAATCTAAGTCATAGGCCATGACTGATTCTTCTCTTCCAGTTGAACCTGAGAGGAGCAAGAGAGCTTCCATGAGAATGGAAAGATGTTTGATTTCCTTTTGAAAGGTCAAGGTTAAGAAGGTTGAGTTTTCTTTTTCTTGGAGGAAGACAGTCACAGGGGGGTTCAGCATTCTTAAGGAACCACCAAAGGTGGCTGGATAGTAGGACCGCGTTCCACGGTGGAGGTATCTAAAATATCCAGGAGCCTTCACAAAGTCCCGTTGCCCAGTCTTTCCAGGTACTAGGAGACGGGATTGCTATAGCCAAGACACAAAGAGGTTGGTGACTAGTCCAAAACGGGAGTTATTAGATTCAGAAAACCTTGGTCATTGGCTTGATAATGTGTCTGCAAACCCGGGTACTGATTCCAGTTGTCACACTGTCCATATTTCCAAGAAATGTCTTAAAATCTAGGTACTAAAAAGCAGAATCTGATTAATGGGATTCTTTCTACCTTGATTTTGCCCTAAAAGAAGTCAGTTGCCTTTGGAAACAATAATGCCTGAGCTGGATTTCCGACTAGCTGCAGTACAATTAAGCACTACTTCCATCACTGGGGATTTTGGAGCAGCAGGAGGGAAATGAAATTCTCCATGACACAACCACGATGACAGCTGAGTCAGCTCTGGCTCAGCGCTGAACATTAACAATTGATGAGTAATTTACAGCTGCGAGGGGGTGGTTTGACTGTTGTGGGCCCTTCTCTGGTTTTGACCTCAAGAGCAATTATTGATGATGCTGACGCTACGCGTGCTCCCCGCTGGGGAAGGGTGTTCATTATCCCAGCACAGCCGATGGGTTTACTCCGTTCCTCCTTCAGAGTGACACTGGAAGTGTAACACCCACGTGCCAGTGAAACAGACACCATCGCCCTTCCCTCGTGCCCGGTGGGAAAAAAGGGAAAAGCAAGTCTGTGGGGTTCACTGCTGGGAAATATGATTTGGACACGTCAGGCTGTATGTGTTCCCTCTTCAAATATATGACCTTGGCCCCCTGATCACCATAGCCCACGTCTTGTGTGGACCTAGCACGGAAATCAGTAAACGCTGCTTTTGGGTTCTTCGTGGATTCTCTGTGAACTGAGAGACGCTGGAACTCTCCCCTCTGCTCCCTGTATTTGAGCCGTTCCTCCTCCGGGCGTGATTGATGCTCAGGCATTGCTGCTGTTTCGCTTTGAAGATCTCTGGCTTTAGTGACTGATCATGAACAAAGAGATTTTGATGTGTTCAGCTCTGGTGTTTACTTCCTGTTTTCTTCCCCTGAACTTCAGAACAATTGTCAAGTGCCTGAGTTTTCACACTTTAAAATTACTATTTCTCAAGAGCTCCCGCTCAGCATTTTCTTAAATTTCAGACCTTTATGGTTTTCTCATTTGCTCACACAGATTTCTGTGACACACTGTCTAGTCAGGAATCTGGAAATAACATCACGAAACTAAGAAGGCACCTGACTGCGTACACCACTGAACGTGTACGCCGCCAAAGCAGCCCCAAGGGACACTGTGAATTTCTGCAGGTTACCTGCCACTGCATCGCCTCAGGTCTGCAGTGAAGTGCAGTTTGGAACAGACAGTTTGGTCTAAAACCAGTACGTCACTGCAGTGGGTCGTGGGTTTCGTGCGTGATGCTATGTGCCGCAGCGCAGTCCCCGGCAGAACCGCTGTGGCACAGCTGCACCGGCCTGTGCAGAGCGACACGGGGGATCGAGTGCCGAGGGAAACATACTTTTCGTTTTTCCTGATGCGGCAAATGAGTTCCCCAAAGGCACAGGGGAATGCCTAAGTTAAAAAGACAAACAATGAGCTGCTTACTGATGAATGCTGATTATGGTGAGTTTGGCTTCCTCTTTTTATGCATCAGAGCCCAGAGTATCCCTGCTGACATCCATTCCAACTGCTTGGCTAAAATGGTTTTGTTTCATCTTTGTAATGTATGCAAGAAAAAAATTCTCACTTAATAACACTCTCATCCTTTCATTTGTGGTTTCTGCCTTCCCCAGAGATCGAGACAGTGAAGCTAGCCCGCGTGGTTTTTAGCAAACTGCACGAGATCTGCAGCAGCTGGGTGAAAGACTTCCCACTGCAGCCGAAGCCCCACCGCTACTACGAGACATCCATCCATGCCATCAAGAACATGCGCAGGAAGATGGAAGACAAGCACGTCTGCATCCCAGACTTCAACATGCTCTTCAACCTTGAGGTAAACACAGATCTTGCAGAAGACAAATGCATATGCTAAACGCGCTGTCCATTCTTGGGGAAATTAGGCAGCCTTCTGCTGCTGTTACATGCAGTTTCTACGCAGGGTATCTAGAATAAAAGGGCGGTTTTCACAGCTGGGGGAATGTCACCTACCTAAGCACAGTTTGTATCTGCGGCCACTCGTGCAGCGGCTGGCGGGCTGACCTGCCATCGTGCAGAACGCAGCCCCGCTGTAGTGCCATGGGACAGATGAGGGTGGGAGCCTCTCTTTGGCTGAAGATGCCCAGGTGTAGAAGAGGATTGCCAATGGAAACCAGGAAGCGGGTCAGCTTCCAGTTCATCGCTGATGCCCACTGTCAGCAGGGGTGGGTCTGTGCTGCCTTTCTACCCTTTCTCTTGGGAGGAAGAAGCCAAAAGCAAGAATAAGGAAAGAAAGTTAAAAAAAACCCAAAACAAAAAAAACCCCAAAAAGCCCAAAAACCAACAAAAGAAGCCCCCCAAGCCCCAAACACAAACCTTAGAGGAGAACAGGGTGCAGGACGCACAAGAATCTAGCAGCATGAGTAGTTTGGTGGAACTGGGGCCAGACTGCCCTCCGCTGACTTCTTTCCGTGGCCATCAGCCAAACACTAGTGCTTGCTCTTCCTTCAGAAACAAAACTGGACACTGAAGAATAGCAAATAGAAGAAAGTGGCAATAATTTTACCTTTAGGATCAGATTGCTGCATAATTGATTCTTTATTACATCCTGTCACTTTAATAACCATCTTCTGCCCCATCCACATTCTTGCCTTCAAATGCTATTAGTGCAAACAGAGGCAGATGTTTCCTTTGCCTGTCAATTGTCAGCTTTCTTATTCCAATTTGTGTTGGAGCCCATTACTTAAAAATTACAATGTACAAATATTCCAGTCATTGAGGTGGCTGTCAAGGTTGAATTGGCGCTGACAGTGGGTTGGTGTGTTGTATGTCTGAACAGGCACAGGAGTCGATGTCTCTTGGTACAGCATTTTCTCTGTTTGAGCAGATAAGGAGAAGCTGAGAAAACTGACTTGAAGATGAGTGATTTTGCTGGATTTGATTTGTGAATGTAATCGAAATTATCTGATGAGAGAATACATAGGTTTTTTTTTTTAAACAGGCATCTAAGGGGATATGGATTAGATTAAAAAAAAAAAAAGAAGAATGAAAGCAGAGGCTGGCTGGCTTCACATTTTAACTGTACTGGCATTTTATCCCTGGTGGATTCTAGTCTTGATGTAGACTTCATGCAAACTGTATTGGACGTTCTTCTCTCTCTGTGGCTTTTGCAGTCACAAAAACTTCTGCACAATTTGATGAGAATGGCACTTTCTATTTGAGTTGAGTGGCTGAATTGTAACAAATGGAACATAAGGAGCACTGAGAGCTATGGGAGTGATTCTTCCAGGACAGCTCTTGCAGTTTGCAGGTAGAATTCACCAGCAATAACATGGAAATTTCCCATTGATGCAAGTAAAGATGGTGTGAGTGGTTTGTTTTCCCAGGGCAGACTCTGCCTCTAAGTGCAATTTAATGAGGACAGCACAAATCTCCAGTTCAAAGCTTTGAGACAATCCAGTTAGCTGTTTGCATTGCCTTCTCCTAAGCTGTTTTCTCAATGTGTTTCCATTGACAGGACCAAGAGCAGCAAGCGTATTTTGCAGTGTTTGATGGTCACGGGGGAGTGGATGCTGCCATCTACGCCTCCATCCATCTCCACGTGAACATGGTCCACCAGGAGATGTTTCAGCACGACCCGGCAGAGGCGCTGTGCCGAGCTTTCCGGGTGACCGACGAGCGCTTTGTCCAGAAGGCAGCCAGAGAGGTGATTGAGTTACCTGGGCCTGACTCTGAAAGCATTGATCTATAAATTCTGTCCTTGTCAGCAGGGGTGCGCCCAGTGCTGGGCTGAGCACAGGCTCAGCAGGGTCAGCACCGTCCACAGGGCCGGTGTCCGCTGGTGGGCTGCCTGGTGTTCCGTAGGGATGGCAGCTGCCCCTTCACACAACATTCATTTCATTTAGGAGGATGCTGCTGCTGTTCCCATGTTCACATGCTAACTAGATTTAGTCCCTGGGGTGAACTTTTTTCCCTCATCTCAAGAAAACATGTTTTTCTTAGCTTCAGAAAGCAAGAAAAAATGGATGACTGACTCCTAGGCCTCCTAAACTTACACAAGGGCCGAGTTCAGTGCAGGGAACTCAAGTTGCTTACCAATAAACCTCCCTCCAAGTTCATTAACGTGCACGCGGAACTATCAACAGATGGGAAGCGGGCACAGGAAGGCAAAGTGGTAGCAGAGCAGATCACAGGCAGAGCCCAGCTTCTGAAGCACAATTTCTGTGCAAGGGAAGCCACAGGGCAAAATCAATCGCTTGTGTTCAGCCAGGGTGACTCTGAGGGGCTGCTACGGAGCAGCCGTAGCAGTGAGGGAAGCACTGCTTGTTCCCTCCCGGCAACAGGCTGCGTGTTAGAGTATCAACAAGTTCTGTCCTCGAGCTGAGCAGGTGAACACTTTGAAATGGTTTTTATCAGCTCGTTTAAAACTGGGGGCATTTTTTTTCACCCTGTCCAGAGTCTGCGTTGTGGAACCACCGGCGTGGTGACTTTCATCCGAGGAAATATGCTGCATGTGGCCTGGCTTGGGGACTCCCAGGTTATGCTCGTGAGGAGAGGCCAAGCTGTGGAACTGATGAAACCCCACAAACCAGATCGAGAGGTGAGAACGGTTTTAGATACACGCGGGCAGGGTTTACCGCTGCAGCTGACAGGTATCAGCTTTATGTGGGATGCCGGGACACTGCGTGTTGCCTCCCCAGTGTCTCGTGGAGCAGCAGCTCATGTTCCAGTTATCCTGCTTTGTTTGGAAGTCGGTACGAGTTCGCGTGCAAATCCTTTGTTCTCACCTGTTGGGGCCTGCAGCCTCCACCACGCTGTATCTGTAAAAACACCAAACGTTCATTGAAGCGTTCAGAGTGCGATGGCAGTGGGAAGCGCTCTGTCCAAACAGCTCTTGTGTTGCCTTGCTGTTTAGGATGAGAAGAAGCGCATCGAGGCACTTGGTGGCTGCGTGGTCTGGTTTGGAGCCTGGAGGGTGAATGGGAGCCTGTCAGTCTCCAGAGCGATTGGTAAGAACGGGCTTTCATTTCTTTTTCAGACTTGCTTTTCCTTTTAATTAAAACTTTAATCTTCTAGTGATCAAAATTTGAAATGCAACTGAAGATAGACCTGTGAGCAATGACCTCAATTTTTTTTCCTCTACAGTTTGAGGGAATAATTTCCAAATAATTGCTTTAACTTGGGGTAAGAGTCATTGGCTCTGTGCTGTGTGAATAAAAGGCTTCCAGGTGCTGTGGCTGCAAACCCACAGTCTCATGTATCCATGTGTTGTTTTTCCACAGGAGATGCTGAGCACAAGCCATACATCTGTGGGGATGCAGACTCTGCCTCCACTGAACTCGATGGCTCTGAAGACTACCTCATTCTAGCCTGCGATGGCTTCTATGACACAGTCAATCCCGATGAGGCAGTCAAAGTGGTGGCTGACCATCTCAAGGAGAACAACGGCGACAGCAGCATGGTAGCACATAAATTAGTGGCATCTGCTCGAGATGCCGGTTCCAGCGACAACATTACTGTCATTGTGGTATTTCTCAGGGACATGAACGCCGCAGTCAATGTTAGTGAAGAGTCGGACTGGACGGAGAACTCTTTTCAAGGTGGGCAAGAAGACAGCGGGGAAGATAAGGAGAACCATGGAGACTGCAAACGACCGTGGCCCCAGCACCAGTGCTCAGCACCTGCAGACCTAGGGTATGAAGGACGAGTGGATTCCTTCACCGACAGAACTAGCTTAAGCATAGGGTCCAGCATTAACCTGTTTGACGATCAAGGGTATTTAGACCTGACAAAAACAGAAACTAGTGCCAAATGTCTGCCACCAATTCAAGTGTTTAGTCCTGGCATACCAAAGAGTGCGAATTTCATCAATGGCTTAACCGTGCAGAACGAATCGCCAGAGCGCACCACGTCATCCGCCTGTGGACAGAGCGATCCCAGGGAGTACAACGCTCCTCTGAGTTTGGGTTCTGCAGGGCAGAGCATCTACAGGGTGAAGGGTTTACCCCCCATCTTCTTCGGGCTGGAAGATGAACTGTTCAAACCCTTGGGAAGACGAGCGGCGTCCTTTCACTTCCGGTTCTGTAACGGGAAACGGCGACGAGGAGCCAGGCTCAAGCCAAAGTTTCACACGCCGCTCTTGGCTCGCGAGCCTTCCCATAGAGAAGGATCGAGTCTGTCCTTGCCCATGCACGGCCGCGGTAGCACAAGGTTGTTGGTAAGACGCTCCCCGTGGTGGAGGCTGGCTAGTCATAACGCTTACAGCGAGAGCATGTTTTTGATGCGAAGACAAAGTAATTGTATACCAGATTCATACCTTCATCAATGCTGTAAAATGTAACCATCTCCCTCGTGTCCCCCCGTCAGGCTCCCAAAATAGACATTCCCAAAATAAAACTGGCGTCATCAGAAAGCGAAACAAGGTGAGCATTTCCGAACTGTACTCCAGTCCCCTGCACAGCTCAAACCATGTGTAAATAGATCTAGGAATTAACAAATGTCATTGTTTCAATCTCAAGCGAGTTTGCTGGTGGTGCCACCCCGAGCGATGCTGCAGCCACCCCACCACCGCACCCACAATATCTAGTCACATTCACTAGTGAAAACCAAACCGCCGGTTCACCTGAATAGGCACCGTTAGGGAACAGTCTTTACAAACACAGAAAGCTGAACCTGCCTGAGGTACGTCTGTGGAGCAATATGTCCAGGAAGATTTTGGGTTAGAACTGCCAAATTTGTGTAGAGTGGGGGGAAGTTTCTGTAGGAGTCAAGGTGTGGGGTGTTGTTTTTTTTTTTTTGTTCTTCTTTCTGTTTATTTCAGGCGAGCATTAAGATGAATTAGAAAATGACATCCACTTTTGCAGGTAGACGACTAAAAGCCATACAGGGTTTATCCAGGTAACTTAGGAATGGACAAACTAAGCTCCTGCTACTCTGTTCTCAGACTCCGACTGAGGTACAGACTCATAATTTACCTATTTTTTTTAAATGTAACATAAAATATGGAATATGAAGAAAACTGGTTTTTGTAGTTTTTAAAAAAATAATTTCCTATGGCTAGAGGTGCCGTGTAGGGGATTCCATATCCTTCTGGTGCTTTTAGTGGCATTCTTCTCATTTGTCAGTTTAGGAAGCTGTTCTCAATTAAGTTTTAATCAAACATGATTGTGCTTAATGCTTCGAGACAACCTCTTTCCACCATAACTTCATCTCAGGTCTTAAAAGAAACCAGTCTGTGGAGATGTTCAGTACGATTCCACTGTCACTCAACCAGTCCAACCAGAGAACTGCTTGCGAGAGATAATGAGCAATCTGATGAGCCTGTTTGGTTTTGGTGACAATTTCTAGAAGGCAAAGGCATCATTTAATATAAAGTTGCAGCATGAAGGATGGCAGGACGCTGTGTCTCCAAGGAGCAGTGCTGCTGCACTTGGGGGTTTTCCAGCAGGTGTAGGAATGGCTGCCGGGCTGCCGGCGCAATCCGAAGCGAACGGAAATGCCATGGATGTGGATGAGCAGGGGCTGTGCTTGGGGTTTGGTGGAGAGGGTAGAATTCACCAACAAGCCAGAGCTCTGCTTTGGTTAAACCTGGGGTCAGAAAGGAAACTGAGGAATGTCAGTTGCCCTTATTTTCAGAAGCAGAGCGTTATGTACCAACCTCGGAAACAAACAGGACCCACCAGCTTTTCCCTGCTCTCGAGGTGATGCTAAACCCATTGGGGAGCAGTTAATTGGGACGTAATGAAGCAGATGATTCCCGTCAGCCCCACTAAATACACATCCTGTGACTATTCTTTGTTACAGTAAGGCATTTGGAAGAGTATGAATAAAGTCAGTCTTCACACACGTTT
Organism: Pterocles gutturalis; assembly: GCF_000699245.1. Lineage (NCBI taxonomy): Eukaryota > Metazoa > Chordata > Aves > Pterocliformes > Pteroclidae > Pterocles > Pterocles gutturalis. The sequence goes on along the minus strand of NW_010115232.1, from coordinate 31,644 downwards.
ATCATACGATTCATATCATTTTAGCTGTAACGACTTAATACCAGTATTAATATTTAGCTAGAATTTGCAAAGTATTTTGATATTAAGTAGTCAGGAGATTATTTAACACCATGAGATGGCAACGTTTGAATTCTGCCAATTTCCGCTTCTTCTGTCTTTGATGCACTATTTTAAAAGCAATCTGATGAATAGCAGAAGGCTTTGTGAGTAACCAGGAGTTGGAGTGTGGCTTTCGATTCCTTTGATCTTCTTCAGACTTTTTTTTAATCTTATGGGATCATTGGCTCTTATCTGTCATCCTATTAAGCCTTAGCTATTGTCAACGTTCTCTTTAGCTGCAGCATATGTTCCAAGTCAGATTTACTGAGGAAATTTGAGAAACCACGAAATGGTAAAATATGCAACTCCAGGGCATCTCTGCGGTGCCTTTGTTTTAAATTATTCACAGTAATAATGACGCTTTGAAAGTCCATCTTCTAGCTGACTGTCGCGTTTTGGAGAGAGAGGTGGTGTAAGTGCAATTCTCTGTGCGAGTAAATTAGAATGGAAACCCGTTATGGATGATAAACTTCTTCCCAGTCTGCAGGAGTAGTTAGCACTGGGCTGCATGTCTGCTGTTTTGGGAAGGATCTAGCTTTTTAGGTGTGGATTCATAAGTGATAATTCTGCAACTCATACCATTTATCTTGCTAGGAGAAAAAAAAAATCTACCATCATAGTTCCTGTGTGGTCAGGTAAAAACATTGTATAGATAGCAAGTGTTCATTTCTTCACTAAATGCGTATTTATAGAGTAGATAGGAACCATTTGTAAGGTAAGTCCTTTAAAGTTCTATAATATTAAAGTAGTGGTTATTGGTCTGATATATGCTGCTCTTGATTCTACACCCTAGACAAAAAGCAGTGCTTTGTGAAATGCAGTGTTTTCTCTTAACGCCACTGGTGATAGGAAGTAGTTCTCTTCAGTTCAGAATCCTGTGCCCTTATTTGCTGCTTGCTAACGTAAGCAATAATCCCTCTCTGATGGTATCTGTGTTCTGTATCTCATACTTTGATTGTCTCTCTGGTGACAATGTAAAGATATTAGGCTAATATAGAAGTATCTAACTGTATTTATTAACTGTTGATACTGAGATTCAGTCTGTGACCTGTGTTTTGTATTTTTATTGTGCATCTTAGTGGTGGTGAAATTTGTATAACGAATCTTTCCAATAAAGAGCTGAAGTATCCCTTTTCCGCGTTAACACAACCCGCATCAGTTTCAGTTTACGTGTTAACCGTGTTTGCAGAACTAGGAGGTAGGTAGTGAAAACATTTTTTCTCTCTTTTTTAAATTGTTAAATTGTGTTGGTTTTGAGAAACGAGCTCCAGGCTGTTTGTCTGAAGCTGCTCAAAACTCGCTCGTAAGCTCTTCACTGTGAGTACTAGCGGGATTCTCTATCCCCACTCTGGTAGGTTCCTGTGTACACTTTTTAAATGTGCAACTCTGAGGAATGTCTGCGTTGCAGAGAGCAGTATAGCACCAGACCAGGGAGCTGTTAACCCATTTCGATTTGCACTAAAGGTGGGTGGTAACGCATGTATATAACCTTTCTTTACCTAGAAGTGCCATCCATTGTCCTTGCAAGTTAAAACCATTCAGTATTTTATTTAGATTGCATTGTAACGCTGAAGGACAATGTCAAAGCAGACTTTAACTTATGCCACATTTATAGTGGCACAGCGTCGTAGAAACTCCGCTCTGTTTTTGGAACACTGTGTGTGGGTGAGAACCGCGTTGTCCTAGGGGCAGATGAGGCATAATGAGTTCTGTGTTCATAGACATGGCTGCTGGAGTTCAGGTCCACTATCTCGTCACTAAATCCTCCTGACCCTAGCAATGTTCTGCAGGAAAAAAACCAATGAGAAAGATTGGTCTAAATTAGGGGCTGTTTTAGCACAATTTAATCACTCAGCACTAGTCACATAAACGAAGCCATTGGAGGGGATACTGCAGCTTTGTTCACGGCTGTAATTTAGGGCAATCTTTCTTTAATTCATATCCTCTTTGCAGCAGGAACAAAACTTTCTACCCTTGTATCATGTGCAATAAGTAATAATGAAGCATTAACACAACCTCTGACTTAAATATTCATATCCTAATGAGGCAATCGCACTATACTTGCCAGCATTAAAGCTAAAGAAAAAATAAACCCCACCTATTAGGGTCTAGTACAACTATTCTATGTCACAGTTGCATTTTGTTAGGTTTTTCTCTCTCCTTCACTTTAGAAGACATCTTGGAGCAAGAACAGGGGAAGCTGGCTGAGATCACCCTGCGTACTCCTGCAGGAGTACCCGTGTGGAGAGCCGGGGGTGTCAGCTGCTACACTGGGTGCTCCTCTTGACCTTTCTGTATTTATCTCGTTCATGAAACTAACATGTTCTTTCTGCAGTGAATAAACTGAAGCTAACCATTTACCTGTGTTGGGACTTTGCGTTTGCAATCTCGTTCTACAGTTCACATATGAGTTTAGTTGTAACCATGTATTAGTCATCCATATTTTATTTATGAAAGCTGTTTATACAGGAAAAACTGTTGAAGTTTTACCAATACCTTAATAAAACAGTAATTTAAACCACACCTCAGACAGTCTGTTTATTTAAGAGCTAACAACTCTACCAACCACCAACATCTGCATTAAGGGGCTTTACTGGGGTGAAAGCAGAGTTCCTTTGTGTGATGTGTAACAGAAATGACACTGGTCAGCCCCGGTCTGACCTGTTCTACAGCCGGCATGGGAAGGGGCTGCTACAGCCCAGTGTAAATTAATTAGATAAATAAATAATTCATTTGAGCTTCTTTCCCCACCTCTTGTTTCAAAACCAGCTGTAGGTACGTTCTGCATAAGGTGAGCAAAGCATGACGGCACTGGCTCCTTTCTCGTCCCTGCTGAGGTTGGACCATAACTCCAGAACCGATCACGTGGCTAATCAAAATAATCTCCTTCAGCTCAGGCCGCTTATTAAGAGTAAAGCATCTGTGAGCACTGAAGAGGCAGAGCTCCATGATTACTGCTAATTGAGCTGTGTATAATCATCACCATGCACCCCTGTATGACAGCAAACACACTTCACTATCAGAGTGTGCAGCTTGTCCCAGGCCACCTTCAGTGCTCAGCAGCTGGAACAATCTGTGCACAAGGCAGCTCAGGGCTGCACCTCCTGCCTTCAGCTGAGAAATACAGAAACTTATTATACAAAAACACATTATGGGTAAAAACTGAATCCTCCTCAAGTCCTACTTGAATGTACAAGATTTAAGCATTGGGTCTGGCTTCTACTAACAGAGCTTTAAAAAATCCCAGATGAATTTAAGCACTTTTCATGGAATAATTGAGGAAAATAAGTGACAGGTGTATGACAAAGTTCTTCCATAAGCAGTCAGGCATTACAGCAACTGGGTACTAAAGAGCAAGTCAAGCTTGGCAGCTGTGGAGTACTCACCATTTTACTTATTTACACACAAACATCTAAAACCTCACATCAGATTTCAACATTCATTTTATTAACAAAGTGCAAACAGTTTTAAACTACTAATTGTACAGCACTTCCACGGGGGAACATTCACACAGAAAGAAGGTCAGTACAGCCAGCTGAGACAAGGACAACTATCCGTCACAGTTACTCATGCTTTGTCACTAACCAGCTATTCAGCTCTCATCATAGCTTCACAAGGAGTTTAGCAGCTCAGAACACAACACACAGTGGCAAAGAGTTTGGCAACATGTTCAGTTGGTCCACACCACAGGCTGAGGAGAACAACTTCTGTGCCAGCCATTTCACCCCAACTCTCCATCCATTGCGCCTGCAGGAGTCAGCAGTCTTACCCGACCAGTTCACACCGTTTAAAATGAGAACATTCACACTTTCGCAGTTATGCCAGTGACACAATAGGACACACGTCCCGGAACAGTGCTCCAGCATTTTTTCAGAGCATCTGAAGCTCGTTTTTTTAGTGTAAGGCCTTCAAAGGTCATTTTGCCCCAGTAACAGGTTTAAGATGACCGGAGAAGAACCACGCGAGGGTACGTGACAGAATGGAGCGTGCACACAACCATAAACAACAGCCTCGGACTGAGCTCCAGTGAATAAATGCACCTCTGTCCAGGGACACCAGCCGGCAGGTCTTCAGGCCCCACGCCTGTTGTCTATCTGCTCCAAAGAAAGTCAGCTTTCACTGGAAACCCTCATACCGGGACAGGGTTAAGGCTTCAAGCAAATACAACCTTACAAGTCAGAATTTTATGCTTATTTATACTTCAATGCAATCAGAGATTTCTACTGATGATTCCATAAGCATGCAAAACTCAGCCAGTCCTCCCTCAGCACTGGGGCGTTTCTAAAGAACCCTGAAAACCATGGGCATGCACGGCCCTGGGGGGGCCAGGCACCCACACAGGAGCAGACCAGGGGCTCAGCCGCCTGCTGCTGGTGCGGGGGCAGAGCACAGGGCATTAGACTGCACCAACTCCCGCCTGCCTGCTCCCAGGGAGGTGAACGTTGCCTCATCTGTGCAGCACAAGGAGCAGCACAGGAAAGGTGCAGCCCCAGGGCGACAGCCACCTCCCAGGCCAGCTACAGCATGCCGTTACCATTACCTGGTGCCGTCTTCTCCAGTAACAAAGCTGAGATCATCAGGACCAACCTGATCACCCTCTGGGAACATTGAGCACCGCTCTGAGGCTGAAAACAAAGCAAACAAAAACCCGGTAACCTTTACCAGATGAGCAATCGGAACACAGCAAGTTAATGTTCCATCACCTGCCAGGCCCCCTGTGTTCTTCTTCATCCCCAATATACTGGTACACGACGTGCCTGACAGAGTTAAGACTGCCACAGGGGTTTAAATTTAAGATATCTTTAAGTCAAGTGCAGATAGGAGCGATGGGTTGATTCTTCTGATGAGCTGTGAGGTTTCAGTGCCTGCTGCAGACATACAGCAAAGCACCAAACTGCAGCCACTGAGCTGAGCTGTTCGGCTGTGCTAATGCCCTGTGGGGTGCTTATTTGGGCCAAAATGTCAACTGCACCTAGCAGCAGCTGTCACCTTACAGCTTTTAATTTGATCAGAAGGATAAAGCTTTTCAGAGACATATGAGATGAATTTCTGAAACTACACTGAAGTGCTCAAAGCACATTCCTGCCAATTAAGAAGCAAATCCATGTCTAAAGCAGCGGTTACCTCCCTGAAACTGGCCTGCTTACCCTGCCGATCCTGGGACGCAGGGAGTTCCAATTCAAAACTAGAGCTATGGGTTTTCCAACACCTCCCTGGGAGACTCACCTAAACTGACTTCTCAAGGCTAGAAAGAGTTTCCCTCTCCTATTTTGATCCATTTTTAATTCTGATCCCAAGAGAGGAGTTCCAAATATTACTGGTGGTGGCCCCTGCCTTTGCAGCGTTCCACACCCCAGGAGCTCTGAGGCAGATGTGCAGGAGCGTTTGGGAAGGTGGGCTCGCACAGTCAACTCTACCTTCACTCGAGGACTGGACAGAGAAGGCATTGTTAAACCGCTCCGAGGGAGAGGTGGCATCCTCCTGCTCTTCGTTTTCTGTGTCACATTCAATGTCGCTGTCACTGCTCATTCCTGGTAGGAGATGAAGGACATGCTTCTGACATACCCCAGCTGCAACAAAACCCCAAAAAACAAAAACCACAAGGCAAAAGTGATGGCAGTAAGATCTATGTAGCTAAGGCATTCAACTTTTTCACATGTGAGAGTTCCCAATATCAAATACCCAGAGCTGACAGGAGAATGAGAGCAGGAGCATGTTCAGAGGTAAATGTATTTACCAAAGCACTGTGGAATCTGACAGAGCAGTGGATACCAGCTTTGCAAACAGCCTCATTTTGCTGTGCAGCTTAGCTCCAGAGGAGCAGTCCCAACATGTCACCAGCTGAGCGCAGACACGGGTACCCACAGCTCCTTCCTGTTTGAGCTGCACTCCCCTGCCAGCTGCTCAGTCTACCTCTACAATTAGGACAGAAAATAAAAGTTGCTTTTTGAACAGTTAAGAGGCAGTAGGACCTGTAGAGCAGATGCACCTACCAGACCCTTTAAGCAGCAATATTCTATTAAAGTCTCACACACAAAACCCCCACATTTTTCCTACAAAAGACAACCATGGCTGATGATTATCAAGGTAGCTTCTTTTGTTTTGCCAGAACTTGAGTGTGCATTGACAGCAGTCAAAATGCTCCCTTTTGTAGAGTTTTGCAGGTGACAGAAGGGGTTTGCTGGTTTTTTACTTCTTAAGAGCTGATACTCATTGCTAAGGAAAAGCAAGTAGTTAAGTGAGATGCCAACTCTACTGCAGTTTTTCCTCTGAAAGGAAAAACATTGTAATATTTGTTTCCTGGGGTTTTTAACAATGAAGTATTTCAGTTTTTAAAACATTTTCCTATTAGGCACTCTGCTATAACAGGAGAGCTGCGGGAGCGCATCATGATCACGCTGCAGTGACTAAGAGCAGAAATTCAGTTTTGTCACTGAGAGACCTTCTGTAAATGCCAACTCCCACACAATATTGCACACTGCAGATAGAGATGGATGCTGGCACCTTAATATAGGCTTTGCGCTACAATTCAGTCATTGAAATTCAAATTAGTGCAGGGGTGGAAGGCAGGAGAGTTTTAGCAAGATAAGAAAAACTCTTCTACGTGGACTTTAAAAAAAAAAAAAAAGCAATAATATTTTTTTCCAGCATGGAAAGGATGCAGGAAGGGAGGGGGAAAAGTTTCCTCTAAGTCTCTAAGGAAACTGTCTTACGTACCACAACACCCAACACAAATGAAATGTTGGAGAGATTCTAGTGTGGACGCGGAGGTAGTTACCAATGTGGTTTGTCCCTGAAGGCAGGAGACTTAAAAGCCAAGGTCACTGGCTACTATTTTAATTAGATAAGAAATTATTTTCAAGGCAATGCAACTGAACACCAAAGCAAAGACCTGGAGACATACCAAAAGGTACAAAAAAGCAACCAATAGTCCAGAGAAATAGATGGCACTGCCTAACATTATCTGCTGGGTCTTTCTGCTGCACCGTAACTACTATTTCTCCACAGACAGCAGCGGCACAGACTTACACTACAGCTGCCAAATGTTACAGCAAAGTTCAACAGACACAAAAACAGGTTTGGGTTTTTTGGTTTTGGTTGTTTGTTTTGGGGGGTTTTTTGGGGTTTGGTTTTTTTGGGGGAGGTTTGTTTGTTTGTTTTTCTCTTCAAGCTATTTCCACTACAGAAATGGATCATCATAGACTGGAGTGTTGTCACACTGCATTCGCCCTCTACAACATCCAATTTACCTTCTTCTGGCCCTGCAGAAGCACCTTCAGAAAGCATACCCTGCAGCTCACCAGCTTCAGAGTTATTTTCCAGATCACCTGACTGTGTTCCTTCTGTACGACATCCCTTAGAATTCGATCTTAAGAAAGAATTTAGGAGAAATACAAAAACCTAGGTTAGAAATTCAGCTTTAATCCAGGTACAGAAACAAATCCTTTTCATGCCACATCTCGTTTTACTCATTGTTTAAGTTTCTTGCATATCTACTTAAACTGCCAGCTTTGATTGATTTAGAAATATTTAAAATCTTAAAAAAATAAACCTGGAAAAGTTTATGATGAGTATTTTCCAAAAATGGTGATTCTTGCTATTTAGGAAAAACAAAAACGCAAAAACCAATATACTGAGTACTCCATTGCACTTAGCTTAGTTAGCCAAGAGGGTATTACTACAAAATTGCTGAAAAGTAGAGTCACAGTGAAACAGTGTCTTAAATGAGAAAATCAAAAGTGATAACTTCCAGTTACAGGATATTTTGCAAGGAATACTGGGAAAACAGACTGGGCCTGCCTTTCAAATCAAAGTGTCAGACTACATCCACAGCTAATCAAAAGAAAAGAAAAAATAGAAGAAGAAAAGATGACTTGTAACCTAGTTATAAACCCAGAAATTGATATCCAGAGGGAACAGCATCAACCAAGTAAACTTCAAAGTGATTTATCTTCCATGCTACAAGCACCTGGCTTTAGTAGATTGGTATTTTTTCTTTCTAGATCAAGGGAAGGTGTGGGAGGAGATAACAAGAGGAAAAAAGAATAAAACTCTTACCCTAGAGCACCAGCTTTTCTGGTCTTATCTACAGCAGCTAAGCCATTTAAGCCAGAAACTCCCACATCAGAATCTGAACCTTCACAAGGTCTTTCCTCTGGCTTAGGCAGTGCCTCAGAAGCACTGCTGCTAGCCAGGGGCCTGGGAGTGTGATGCCGACTGCTCAACTTCGAACTCCCTATGGCACCTGAGAAAAGAGGGAGAGAAACTCAGAGCACACCTAGCCTTATTTCAAAAGACAGGGGCAAAATACCATTCCTGTGTCAGATATTTTGTTTCATTACTGTTAAGGAAGGGCATCGTAACACTCAGGAGCAGCAATATCATACAATTCTTTAATCACATGTATCCAGGGTTTTCTTGAATTCTCTTTAAGTCAAATCACAATTTAGAGCCTGGTCAGTACTTTTTGACCCATGATTTTCACTATAAAGTTAGCCCCTGAAACATCTTCAGAGGGACCAGAAGAAACATGTAACACATATATTTATGTTCTGATCAGTCGGCTGCGTGGCACTGTTTCACAGCAGATCGGCTATCAAAGGTACGACAACATTAACTAGATTTGAGGAAGGATCCAGTCAAGTTTCAGGGAAGCTTTGGTTGCCAAATAAAAGACATCTTGAAAAGCTTTTGTACAGCACACGCTGAGATGCATCACATCACACAAATAAAGATGATCTCGTTTACCTTCAGAAGTTTGACCATCTCCCTTTAAACGAAGATTAGTATCCCCACAGTCCATAGCTCGTCGTAAAGACAGACTACCGGCTGCTCCAGAACGAAGAGGCTTGGGTGAATTACTTTTCTTACTTGCAGCTGCAAAAATATTTTAAAGATACGACAAGTGTTTAAGCAAACTCCGACAACATTGTCTTTATGCTTAAGTGAAGTTAAGCTCCATATTAGTCTCATTGCTCATTAACTCCCAAACCTGCACAAAACTTCTTCCACACCCCTCCTGTCAAAGATGTGGGGTAGAGGGAAGCTCAGCTAACTATGGATGCGGCCAAGACTACACGTCACGTTCAACTGCCTTACACTAAGACATCCTTCAGGAAGCCATCATCTAGACGGATGATGATTACTTGAAGGCAGTGCAGGTTTTACACTCTTACATTCTTACAACTGAACTTGAGTATGAGTAACTATAAAAGGTCTATTTCCAGGGGCCTGGATACATAAACCACCCATACAACTGACATCTGTATGAGTGACACGTAAATCCCCCCTTTTCTATGCACTTACAATTCCTTATGTAACAACTGGTAACTGAGGACTTTGTCAGTAGTTCCATTCCTATTTCTTGCAGCTTGCTGCAGCTTTCCGTTCCACAGGCAGCTAAAGCACCTTGCTCAATGGAGAAGAAGCTGGTCTGTCCATCACATGAACTAGCATGGCTGCTTCTCACTTCTGATAGTTGGTTTTTTACATCAGACATTTTGCTTCGAACTTCAGCCATTTGAGTTTTAAGTCTTTTCAACATCTTCAAGTCAGGTGGCACGCGCCACATTGCCTGGTGTCTCCGCTGATCTCGATCTTTTAGAGAATAGGATGATGCTTTTCCAAAAGAAAAGTTAAAGAATGCAACAGGTAAGTAAAACTGTTCTAAAAATAAAAAGAAACATCTATTTTTAACAGCTACAGGAATTCTACCTTTTGCCCTGCTATAAAAGATGAGAAATAGAGAGACATTCTTCTGTACTAGTATGGCACCATAACATTTAGGCTGCAAGCACTGTACAGCTACAACAGATTGGCATTCACTGCCTGCCATGGGAGAAGGCCCCAAAATTTGCTCACTGGCAGAAGCAAGGCTCCCAGCACTACTGCATGAATGCTGATGACAATTGAGCTTCTACTTTATATTGCCAGACAAGCTTGAGTTCATAAGCCTCATTGCCAGTTTATGTCAACTTTGTTACATTTTTATAAAATCTGTTGAGTATGTGCGTAAGGTTCTCATACGACCAACATACCACGTTAACGTACAGACCTCAAAGAAATCTGAAACTGTTTATGTGACTACATATAAAAAGATAATCACAAAGGAACAAATAGTTTGGGCTAGCTTTTAGATTCAATACCATGTCATTGTTGTAGCAAAAGCATACATTTATTTATAGCAAATGGACCACTACTTCTCTTCTGTTCTATTAAACTCACTAAATGGTTGTTTCAGAATGTCCTGAGATAAGATGTTGCAGTAGTGGGTCAGCTAGCTCTAAGTAAGTGTTAATCGTAATAAATATATTATTGAGGTTTGATTTCATTTTAATTATTCCCTAACAGAACAAGAGAAATGAGCAACCTTCAGTAACAGCCTTGGGTGTCAGAGTTGCCCCCAGCTTGCTTCTGCTGCACATGAAGTCAATTGCTGTTTTCAGGTGAAAGGTCCTAACTGAATCACAAATACTCTGCAAAGTCTTCAATTATTTAATACCATCACTGTTTTTTCCTCCTGACATTTTGATCCGTTTTTCTTCCACAAGTGCTTACATGTGCTTTTCCAGCCTTACTACTGCACACATTTTTCCAGTTCTGTTTTAAATGCCTTTTTCATACACAAGTAAATTCCAGGGCTTATGTTCTTGTTAGTATAAACACTGTGCTCCTAGTACTCCCAGGCACTAAGTGTACAAACTGTGTGAAGTGAGAAGTGTAACTGCCTTCTCAGCAGATAGCTGTTTTGTGTTGTTTTCTCTGCCAGTGCTAACCCCTTCTAGAAAGGGCCTTTCATTCATCTCCCACAGTTGCAGTCAAAGAAACTGCATGAACTGTTATCTCTACAATGTTGCCACACAAAACAGACAGCCAGCTCAGTCACATCCCCCGAGAGAAGATGAGAAGACCCTCCTTGATACACACTTCTGTTTTCAGTTGAGTCATCCAGCATTCTCAAGCTGAGGTCAACCATTACGACAAATAATGTGTTACAGCAGGCAGTAAGACGCGGCATACTGATGAGCACAGATGCGGATAAGGAAATCTAGTGCTCAGTGAAAAGGACTGCCTGTCACCCTCATTTCCCCCCTGCCCAGCTCAAATCTGCTTTTAACTCTGGGACTGCACTCTCAGAGATGTTTCAAGGTTGGAATTAAACCATTTGATATGTGATGTACAGTTACCTCTGTTTTGCAGAAGAGAGGCAGGCGGACGTGGCTGAAAGCCCCAGAGGTTTTCCATACCATTCCTGTCCTTTAGATCCAACAAGTGGATCAAAATTAAGGGATCTATATCTAGTAAACTGCTACTGGCTGGTGAGCCCAGGGCACTTCCTCCCCGCCTTGAAGGTCTTCCACTTGCACTGGTGTAGCCATGGCTAGTACCTAAGGGAAAGTTTTAGAGCATGCATATACATGACACAGGTGATGCATTATTCCCTGTAAAACCAGAAAGACAGTTCTACAAACAGATGAGGAATGAAAACATTCCAGGAAACTTAACAAGACATCAGTATTATTTCATGGATTTATGGATCCTGAAAGCAATCAGATACGCTTCTAAATAAAAGTTTAAGCTAAAAAGCACCAGAGGAAAAAAAAAGACAACAAAAAAAAGGTTTAACTTCGTATCTTCTATGTAAATCTCTTAATGAATAGATTGATAAACAAATTAATACAAAGAGCACTTATTCTGAAGAAATGCACATGAACTTTCTAAGTTCCCCCCACCAATTAGATTAAGGGGAGTGGATCTTCAATTGAGTTCCGCTCTGTGTCATGATATTCCCATTACATAGCGGCCAAGGCACTGAGAAGATGAAGAGGGTCTTCAGAGAAAATAGTTAAGATATGTGAGATTAAAATTGTACAGTTTGGAAGAAGTCCCTTCCAACACAGACAGGTGACTGCAAAACTGCCTACAGTTCATTCAGACTGGAAAAGAGCGCAAGCAGGTAAGTGCGACAAGCTCAAGTGAAGAGATTGTGACAGCTTTTACAAATGCAGTTAAAAATTTCTTTCTAAAAGCTTCTACATAAATGCTGTTCCTATGGCCACTGTGCTTCTACTCTAAAGGGAAACAGACACGTCCCTCAGCTTCCTAGCTCACAAGCAATTTTCAAGAAGTTTTGAAACAGCTAAAAACAGGACAGTTAAGGAATCCTGTCTTTCAAGCCCTAGTAAACTTCCACAGCAGCATAAATACCACTTCCAGTGAATGTCACTTCTGATATCTTTGCCATAAATAAAATTATATTTAATATGCATCTATTTCTTTCTGAATCTTATTAACCTACGGCTAATTTGGTCTATAAACATCTCTAGGCTGCAGGAAATCTTAGAGCACCTTTTCATTATTGCATTTAAAATATATTTCTGCTTGACTTGTAAGGATTCTTTACTTAATTCCCTCCATGTACTTCAGCTTTTACAGTGCACTAAAACCTAAGCGAATGTGTCATGCATTCAGAGGCCACACAGACATCAGTAAAAATTTCTTGACAGCTGACTTTCAGTCAGAATGGAAGGGGTTTCAAAGAGGCAGAAAAGCCTCCCTCTAAACTCATGTATCATTTTTAAACAAGCACATTCAGAAGATGACTTTTTTATTGGACCAATGAAGTGTTTCTGCTACACTGCAATAATCAGCACAAACCACATGATGCAGCATTTCCAAAAATAGAAATGCCTGCAGAACACACAGCTTGGTGTTGCTTCCAAGAAGGAAAGCGGAAGGAATCCAGCAGCGTTTCGCATATATGGGAATTCTGAAGGCTATTTTTCATACCTGATGCTCCAGGAGTAGCAGCACCTGCTGCATCCTCCATGAGATCTCCTTCTTCTAACTCCATATTACTGCTATATTCCACATCGTTTTCTCCAGACCTTAGGAGGTGATTAGGGTGGAAAAAGGAGAATACAACTATTAGCACCTGTCAACTCTTGTTAAACGTTATGGCACATACCTTGACTACAACATGAAGCACTTTAAATAGTATTTTTTGCATTCCAAACTACACAAACTGAAAAAAATCAAAGTGTGTTAATTGACTAAGTCGCTAACCAAGAGTCCAAAAGTTTCACACGTATCTAGTCTGTAAAATCTGATCCTGCGAACTTCTATATTTGTATGTGTTACAACACATTCTCATGTTTTAATGAAGATTCTAGGATTTGACATTACCGTCTCAGCTGAGAAGCTTAAACTCCCTAGTTTAAATAACTGTCTGTATTGTCACACTCCTACTACTACAACACTTCCTAATACCAAACCTCTCTTTCATTACAGTGTAGAAACAGATTTCTTAATAGTGTTTTGAGAAAGACCTTCACATACTATCACTTGTCAAAGACAGAATACAACACTAAAATAAATGGAGAGATCGGAAAGATAGTAACTTGCTGACCAAAATTAAATGTTTAGCATCAACTATATCAGTTCATATTGTTTCCAGTATAGGAAACACTCCTCACATTGCACTGGAATCCCCCACACACCATAACTGTGATGAAATGCAAATGAATCCGTTTTCATCGGAATTAGGATGATTACCTTGGGAGACAAGGTAATGATCTGAAAGACATTTTACGTTACTTACATAGTTTCTTCATCGATATCATTTTCTTCAGTGTTACTAGTTGCTGTCGAACTAGCTGAAGAGCTGCTACCATCAAGGTGGTTCACCTCATCTTCTCCAGCAAGATCTATATCCAAGTCACCATCAGAGAGCTCGTGCTATAGGAAAAACAGAACAAGTCCTCATAAAGAAGAAACATTTCAGTTCCATTTTGATGCATTCACCAAAAGCTATGCACAGAAACTCTCTCTACGCAGAGTGTCACACTATCATACAGGAGTTAGGAGGATCTCAAAGCACAATAAAAGCTGATAACAAACAGAAAAATTGGATTTTTCAGCTGCAACTTGGGAACTTTTCTGTGGTGGGATCTATTAGCTCTGCCTGGAACATCTCCCTAGCATCATCTCTCACTGCTAGCTCTCAAGTGTGTTATCTGCTCTTTCCACACAGAGGATAATAAATCTAATTTACAATTCAGAAGTTCACTATGTTTCTACTTCTATCCTATCATAAAAAGCTACACATACACAAAGAGGCAGGAAAAAGACAATTCCTACACTAAAGTCTTCATGCTGGATCTTCTCTTCCTCCTCCTCCTTGCTATCTCGCTTTAATCCTGGAGCAGCAACGTTCTCAAGTAGTACTTCAGTGCTTTGTCCAGATTTCTTTGATCTTGTTTCTGGGCCATCATCACTCTGGGGACTACGATGAGTGTCTGGAGGTGAAATGCCCCGTGACGTCTGAGTCCGGGAAAGTTCAATCGCAAGCCTCTTACATATTGGAAGGATACACAAAAGTATACATAGAAGACAACAATGAAGCATTGTCATCAAATCAAGTAAGTTTGTTCATTTGCATATATACTATTTTAATAACATGAATATTAAACTACCAACAGCAACCCAAACACACACAATTGTCAAACATGAACATTATAACCTCAACCAGGTAATTACTGGTCAGCAAAAGGCCATTTTTACATTCATATACATCCCACTTACTTCTTTAAGGTTATTTATTTGTTGGATGTAACTTGTCTGAGCTGCTTCCAATTGAGCAATGTACCAGTGTTGATCTCGGCACTTTTGGAAAAAGGTTGGGGAGCGCACTTGGAACCTTCAAAGGAACATTTGAAGAAAGAGTTTTTTGGGGTTTTTGGTTGGTTGGTTGATTTTGTTGTTTTGGTTTTTTCCCCACAAAACCCAAAAAGCCATGCATAATAACACTGTACAACCTAAAATCTAGTGATGGAATAAGCTTAACAGACAACATGTACTTCTCTGCTCAGTATCTTGAACACACTGAATGGCAACAAAAAGTATTTTGTAGGAGAAGCAGCTATGGGAGAGGTAGTTATCTTCACCACCCAATGCAGAGTGATTAAGAGCAAGAGTAGGACTGTGCAGAGAGTATTTGAAGTAGGCAGATAAACTTTCTATATTTTGTCGTAACATTGCAATTCCCACCGATAGCATTAGTTCTCTTACACTACAGGCTTCCTTCATTCCCAAAGTTCTCCTATGCTTGCTATAAGCATTTTTAAAGAGATGGAGAAAACACTCTCTTCTTTTAGTCAGCTACAGATCCCCAACCCAGGCTTATTAGTGTCAAGCATAACTACTTCTCAAAGGAATAGATGTACGTAACGTTTCTACAACTCCCTTCAGCACATGTTCTTCTTTAAAGCTTATAACAGTGAAATCCATTTATGACAAAACATTACAATGATTTTAAATTCAACTATTTAACTATTTTCTATTTCAGCAGTAGGTGTGATACTTTGTGAAATGAGAGCAGAAGAGAGCCCCGCTAAGTTGTCTTCCTTACCTTAGGATCACAGTGTCGTTTTGCCTATTTAAATAGCCTTCATTGGCTAGTAAGTCTAAACGAAAGAATCTGTTGTAACCCCAGCATTCTCCAACTTCAAAATCAGAGGCAAACTCTCGAATTATGTTTTTAGTGGGATCGTTGGTGGACTGGTGAACCATTTCTACACGGTACTCATACCTATACAGGGGAAGATCACAGGTATTAATACCAAAACAAAGATGTCAGAATTGCTGAATGCATCAAGTTTAACAGAACTGCGCTTCTGGGAAGATTGCACAAAGAGGTGATTCAGTCTTAAAAATTTTACTGAAAATTTATATAAAAAGTACAAGTGGGAAGAAAGTAGTAGTAGGGAGTAGAGTGGTAAACCAACTCTAGAATTGACTACGAGGAGACAGATACACTTATCGTTTTGCTAGCTTGCTTTTTATCTGCTAACAACTTTAAAATACTATCTTTGGGCACAATTCAAAGCTCAAGGGACAACAGAAGTCTCACTATTCTTCTCAAGAGGGCTCTGCATCAGACCCTAGCAACACTACAGAATTTGAGGTCATTCTTTGCAAACCTCTTCAGATGCTTTGTCAATAGAAGAAGAAAAAAAAAAAGAACGGTTGCTCTTACTACAGGTTTGCTTACTTGGATGTCTCTGGCAATCCAGCTGACAGCTCCAAGAACACAGACAGGTAGTAGCCCCGTACTACTCCATTTCCATCCTTGAAACAAACAAAATCGAGAGACAAATTAATTAAAAAAAGAAAGCGAAAACCAGAAAAAAAAACCCCAAGAAACAAAACACCTCGATATAACCTTGAAGTTTCAAAAACAGTTTCAATCAATACAGAATTTGCAGCAGTAGTCTCCTTTGGACACTACAGTTTTGATTTTTAGTCTTCTGCAACCTAGAACTCTTACTGTAACTTGAATCAACGTGAAGTTGGCATCTGGAGGCCCATATGCAGTCTAATATTGGTATCTCAGACATAAATCTCACGGCAGAGCTTTAATTGCTTTACTAACATTTTAGGCGTTCAACTAAGTGGAAGACTGAATAGACAAACACTTGTCAATGTATCAGAAAAAACATTCATTTAACATACAGAAAAAGTAGTAAAAGAGCTCAGAACATCTACTTAGCAGTTCACAGTCCAATTCTTCTCAAATTCTCAACATGAAAGCAGCTCAGGTTAAACATTAGTTCCGAAATATTTTACATACAGCTGCATTTCAAAGCCACTTAATTTTTGGGGAAAAAAAAAAAAGAAAAAAAGAGTAATTTATTTAGAAAAAACATGCAACATGAAGAAGTTAGGTCAGTTAACTAAGAAACGGTATTAGAATCACCAGAAATCAAGAAAAAATATGGCAAAACCTCCATCACACTCACCTTAATCAAGGATGAAGAACGGCTCAACTTGAATCCTCTAGGTTGAAGAAACATTTCAACTTGCCATTTAAAACATTTTTTTATGCCTTTTGACAGCACACCTGATGTAGCCAATCCTGAATTTACAATACTCTGAAAACTTACACAAGGGTCCACCTCTGCATTGCAAGAATATAATTCTGTGTATACACGGGCTTAACAGATTAATCCAGTTCTCTGAAGATGCCACGTAAATCACTGACAAATAAAACTTGTACTCCACCACTAAACACATTTCTCCAGACTCAGCTGTAGCAGCAGCCAGAGCTTCCTGGAAGCACTGACCAGACTAGCAGACTGTAACAAGATCACAGCTCGTGGGTTAACATTTCAATGTTGACAAAGATATTGCTTCAGAAATGTGAATATTCAGCCCACTGAAAGGACACGAGTACAATACACGTTTTAGTGTCAGTATTTGAGAACTGGATGCACAGTAAAAGAGATTCCCCTTCAACTAATACTTTGTCCTCCTCACAACTTCCCAGATAAGGACCATTCATAACCATAAAGATGGTAAGTTATTCTAGACCTCAGTTCCGTAAGAAACATCTGCAAAAACCACTCAGACAAAAAGGGTAAAACTATCCCTTAAATATTCGTAAGACCCATTTTAATTTATTTTAAATTAACCAGATAAACTACAGCGAGAATGTTCATGCTGGTTATCTGGAGGCAGAGGAGTAATACTCCAATGGTTGATGAGCAACTCCACAACCATATTATGTTCTTTTTCACACCACTTTTTATATACAATACGAGAAGACACTAACTGATGCTTCCTTACAAGAGAAGCATGTGAATTTGGATGGGATAACAACTCTAGTTGAAAATATAACTCACTGGATAAACTTTTAACCTCCAGCAAAGTCCTGACACTTGAAGAGGTGGACTGTAAACAGGATCTGCTCTCTGACGCAAGGTACTATTGAGAAAGGAGAAAAAACATTTGCTATTGGGACAAAGCAAAACCCTCCATGAAACAGTAAGCTGCACATACACTTGCACTCTTACACTCTAGAGCTATCCTTCTTGCTGCGCACAGCATGCAGCAGAATATGAGGCCTATGCAAAACGTTAAGCGTCCATACAAATACATGCATTCCTTGCAAAATTATTCAATTTTTTAAAGAAGTAAAAATAAGTAGTTTGCTTTTATCATGGATAATCTTTTTAGCTAACAATTTAGCTAGGGTTAATTGTTGTTCACCAGGTAAACGAGATTTTTGATTGAATTCCTATAGCTTAGCTCATATCTAACAGTTTTCTGCAGACACTAAATACTACTGATGTACAGAAGAAACAGAAAAAGATTCCCAATATTCACAGTAATTTAGACACATTCTTGCCTGAAGTTCTCCAAGACAAATGTAGTTGAGTCATAGGCTGGAACCAATTCACTGGAGAGGGACAGAAAAAAATAAGTATATTAGAGTCGAATAACATGACATTAAAAATCCCAACTTTTGGAATCTTCAGAAGCATTTAAGATTATTTACGTCACCACAGTCACTGAAATTCACTAGGACTACACTGTGTTATTTCAGCACTTCTGAAAATTCCATTGATAAGCCTTCTCCACACTACCTCTCCATGTGATATCACATAATTAAAAAAAAATAAAAAATTATGCTATGAAGGAAAGAGCAACCAGAAGTATTTCAGAGGATTTTTCCCCTTCACCTGTGATGGCAAATAATCTCTTACTATGGTAATTTTTTTAACATGAGACTCCCTGGTACTTTTGAAAGGATGAAACTACTGCATGGCTGAAAGCACAAAGCTTAAATTATTTGTGTTTCAGAGCAGCAGACAACACTGACATTGGAAAATGAACATTCAAATTTAAACTCTCCTCAGAGAGGCATTTAATTATTCTTTTCAGAACACATGTCAGGACAGTAGTTTTGAGATTATATTTAAAAGCAAGCCAAACTGATTCTTGCTAGAGAACACAAAATCATTTGAGGAATTCTTCTAAGACTTCTACTTTCCATTTTTTGGAGACACTTTTCAGCCAGCTTGCCTACACTCTCAAGAGACTTCCTCATAACCCAGCACTAGCAGCACTCTATGAAGAATGGTGTTATGAAGTGATTTTGGCTATATATTCTGGATTAAGGTGACCTGCAGAAGCATCTCATGAGAGCCATGCAATTATATACTGAATGACCCAGTAATAAGGGAAAAAGGACAAACCAGTAAACTAAGTGTAAAAGAAGAAAAAAATAATTGTCAGCTGGAACCCACTGTCCTGACTCCTCAGCAGGGACTACAGACATAAAATAAGCCCTGCCGGAACAGAAAAGCCTACTTGGGGCATAGGTTACTAAAAGGAGTAAGTTAAACAGTTTATCATTTTCAGTGTACAAGCCTAGACCCAATTTCAGTCAGAGATATCAACACAGAAACAGACAGAATCATGTTACCCCATAGACTGACGTTGCTCATATTGCTGAGAAGTATGACTCCCTTTTGCTGTAGGTGGGTATCAGACAAGCCCTCCAACAACCTATCCATCAGCTGCCTATCATCCGCTCTTTCAAACCCGTACGTTAAAATGCAGTGGCACTCTCCTGTCCTAGTTTTACAAAAGGCTGACAGACGTAAGAATACATCTACCTCCCAGACTCACTGGGAGATCCTCCTCCATAAACTAGTGCAGTAAAATGGGAAATAGATACTCTCTTCTCAGTTACTTTAAGCATTTTTTAACAAGCAAAACAAACCTTTATAAGATGGCTTTCAAGTTCAAACTAGAATAGAAAGGATATGCAATGCTCACCTTGTGAAGTCTGGGGGGACAGGAGTAGTGACAAACGAGGCCATAGGCTTCCGATGAACCTGCTGGAACATCATCAGGATCTCTGAACTTTTGGATATCAACTCACTCTTACTGCATGATCGCAACTATATGGAAAAAAACCAAGGAAAAAGTCATCAGAAGAAACTATAAGTTTTGACCACTTTTGTTTCTAAACGAATAAATTGCATGTCTGTCACAGCTTCAGAAAGATCACCCACAATGCAATGTAAAATGAAGCTCGGAGGGTTTGGGTTTCTTGTTTTTTTTCCTCCATTTTTCCATTTGCTTGGGTTTTATTTCTCTTGAAACTGTCAGCTCTTTAAGACTAAGAATTTGCCTATGATAGATGATGGTCATGTGTTCTAAAATTTCTGTTAGGGAATTAAAATAGATATTCTAATTTTGTCTCACTCCAAAGCCTGTGCAGCCCATTTAGGAACTCCTGAATATTTAAGACTCTGAAATTCTACAATGGAAGTTACAGCAACTACTATGTGCTTCACTCAGTTTAAACTGATTATGCCTAATATGTCTGATTACTACCAAGTCACATCTATTATTGTTGCCTAAACACAGTAAAATCAATCTAGAAAGAAGACACTTAATTAGATGTTGGGATAATTTGCTCAAATACGTCACAACACAGCAATACAAGCTCCTGTGACATTACATAGTTCTTTTATATTTTAATTATTCCTTTACTGCTGTATTGCCAAGCATTGTACTTATTTTTGAACAAAATAAAGCCTATATTATCTTAAATAGCAGATAAAAAAACCAGCTTCAATCCACTTCCTTCGAGATATCTTACAAAATCAGCATAATAACAAAGGTCTTAAAAATCTGAAAAAAAAAAACAGAAACATCCACTCTTAGATGTTCCTTGAACAGCTGGTACTGTGTTTTCTAAACCTCTTTACTAAAGACAAATCTACTATTCTTACTATTTATACTTGAAACATTGCAAAAACATATCTTAGACTTACATTCCAAACTTTCTGTTAGGCTTAAGTGAGAGTAATATGTATATTCTAAAAAGTCACATTTTTGCTATGAGTTCACAAAATAATTCTATTACTTTCACAGAAAGAATATGAAATTCAAAGCCTCTCGCGACAAAGACATATATGGTGACTTTAAATAAGCAGTAGAGACCTATGCAGTTGCCAGATGTCTGCATCTTCTCACAGCTTTTTTAGTCAGTAAGCTTTTCCCTCCTGCTTTAGAGGGAGGAGACGTCATGTTTCACCAGCACCAATTTGTTATTATTTTAACTGGGTTTTTTTCTGCAAAAGAGAAGCTGATCTGCAGAGTTGCATATGCACTGCTATGCAGGATTCAGAGGTCTAAATTTCTGCTGCAACAGAGAGCTCACAACAAACAGACAAAAAAATATGCTGATGCATGGTATGCAGGAGCACTCATCCTCCTGATGTCACCGATTTGTCAACTAAGATGTTCCATCATAGGTATGAAACAATTAAGTGCAAGGAGAACATGATAATTGCTGATAAGATGATAAAGCCCACCTAGCATTCTCACTGAAGCAAAAGCAGTGCAGGGAAGGAAAAAGGGATACAGGGCAAGAGGCATTACTCACAAAGCAGCTTAGCCCCCAGCCCCAACCTGAAGTGTCAAACTCTGCTGAAAGATAATTACTAGATACAATAATGCTTGAAGGACGAAAACCCTTCCACTTCCTCAGAGCAAGCAGAAATTGTTCAGGGCAAGCACAATCAAGCTCAGCAGAACTTGAATATTTCATTTACAGAAGCTGAACTTGTATAGCCAGAAGCAAGATGAAAAAGTGATACCATGTCATCTTAGAAAGACAGGTAGACAGGAATAAAAGAAGTAGAACCAGTTCAAGCTTCCTCAAAAGCACAAAGAGAAACAGAACATTTATGTTTTTCTCCATTTATAGCCACTACTATTCATATGCAGTTGGCAGCAGCAGAACTACCAGCATTTAGACGGTATGGGTAGATTCTAAGTTACATAAAACTACACAGTTATGTGTGTGTTTAAGACTATATTGCTATTAATCCCTGTACTGGTTTTTCAAACAACAGAAGAGAACATTTTTCATTATTTCTAGAAGACATATTTGTTTTCAAGAAGAAAATGTGCAACCTAAGGCCACTTAAATGAAAAGATACCCTCAAGAAATATCCATCAATAGTTTAAAAATAAATAAAATAATGAGAAAGGCCAATTGAGGAGCTACCTATGTAACACGTTTTAGCTCTTCTCATAATCACCTGATGTTCTACTTCTTGAAGCAGGGATTCCAGAAGTTCAGTTTCTTGAGTAAGCGATGTCTTTTGACCTGTTTAAAGAAAAGAAAACATGTTTAAAGAATAAAAGACATACCCACTAGACTTTAAGAAGCTGCCCCAGAACCTACTAAGGTAAAGGATTTCTAAATATACCAAGGTTGATTGAGAAAGCATTTTAAAAGCAAGCCTACGTTTTTAATTAGAGCTGTAGGGAAGAACTCGCTTGAGGTTAAGACAGTAATGAAACATTCTGTGTCCCAGAAATGGCAGGTTTGTTCTTTTGGGGTGATTTTTTGGACAAAAGTTTGTCTTCACCCAGACCAGCCTCTATTAGCTGACACTTTTCTCCTAAAAGCCACCATTTCTCTTCACTTGGATGTTTGTTTTATTTATTAAAAAAACAAACAATGTTTAAATGCATTTGTGCATTTCAATTAGCATGAGGACCATGATGAGAAGAATAAAAACCTAAGTCACATTTGTCTGTTTTCTATCATGGGGATTTTGTCTCCATCACACATTACATACCTGAAGAGTGTTTGGCAGCTGTTAGAAAAAAAAGGTGTTACAAAATGTTAACCTGTACATACAAATAATTAAGACATTCTACCACAGCTTTAAGACTGTTTTTTTAATCACTACACACTGATCTTGTGACCAAGCACAAACTAAGTATCAATGTATGAATCCTGGATTTAATTTAAAGCAAACATTTTAAAGTACTGACAATAATTTGAAGAGGACCTTGAAACATAGCTAATACACATTAATTATGTTGTTTTGTTTTTAATGGAAACGAACTAAGAGAATGAACGCAAGTATTACCAAAGCTAAGGACACTTCCCAAGCACGAACATTTCAGGTTTTCTTTGGGTGGGTGGTGGGGAGAGGGGGATGTATGTCTCTGTGCGTGAAGATTTCAAGCACCAGAAATACATTTTCAGCACAGCTATTTTATTGCCTTACCTTTATTTCTGAGATAAGCACATAGATACAAGCTCAAGGATCTACTTGTTTCTGTACTTTGATCTACTGGTTGTGTACTTTGCAAAACTAAGGTCATGAAGTATAACATTTCAAGAGCGCCTAAAGAAACCGATATCCCAAGATGATGTCACCTTTAGTATGTGCTCCTATCAATGCATTATGGAAATGAAAGCACACATGGAATAACCAAGGCACAGATGCAAAACTAGCTGAGTAAAGTGTTAAGAAATATTAGCTGTTTGGCTTAAATTAAGTTTTAAATAGAACAAATCACTTTGAGTTGTGAGGTTGTGATTTACTAAGCTTCTTCCTTAGCTTTACTTACTTAGTGAGTAGCTAGATTTGCTGAAGCCTGAGGCTGCAAGCTGTAAATTTCCACTTAGGTATATTTTTCCTTTCAGTAGCTGGTACAATGTGCTGTGTTTTGGGGTTTTTTGTGTGAAAATAATGTACATAACACACTGAAGTTGTGGTTATGCCTAAGCATAGTCCAAAAATCATAACTAGACCAAAAGGCACATGAACAGTTTGGAAGGGGCAGGTGAACAGCCTGTAAGGGTATTATTGCCCTGGAATTTGTTGGCTCAGGCTCCCTCTCTGGAGGCACCCAAGCTCAAGCTGACCCTGCTGCTGTAATTATTTTTTTTTTTAACTTTGATGCCTGAGACTCTGCTAAGGGAAACCTAGGGTTCAGACTATGGAGGCAATGCCAGACACCCAGATGGTGCGGGCTTCCTTAACACAAAGCATGCACAGCATTATAGCCAACTGAGGAATATTCTGTCCTTTTGTTGAAAGCTACACTTAATTTTCAGTAGTGTTGCTTCTGTAAGCTCCAATAACTGTAAGTGCACCACCTGTCTTCTCACCCCTGTTTATACCGTAGGAGCGCTGAAGTGATCAGCCCCTGGTTAGCAAAAGTGTCAGGAACCAAAGCAGCAGCTCTGATTCCAGAGGCCATGCTCTTCATCTGCAGACAAGGCCGCCTGTATGCATGGATCTGAACTGTTGCTCACCAGACATCTCATAGACTTCCAATTTTTAAAAATTACATTAAAAGGAGTATATATTACAAAGATGCCAAACTACAAAGGCGGACTTCTTGGCTAACATAAATGGTGGCGTAAAAACACTTTAGGCGAAAGGTACTAAACATTCTCCAATTGGATGGAAATGTTCTCGAAGTTATTATACAGGAGTTTCTAACAGAACATAACCAGGTTACATCTAACCACTTACAGATGTATCACAGCAACTACATAATTAACTAAAAACTCTGCTGTAGGTAGTTTTCTGTCAGCAGTTAACTTGCTTAACACCATAAAGTGTGCAAGGAGTCATACTCCCAGGGCAAGAAAGTTTATCGATAGATTTATACATTGTTAATATATTGCTCCTACTCATAACAGATCAGGCAAATACCTACCCATTAATGTTATGAGCTTATTCTTCAGCTGAGTGTCTAACCGAGCAATCATCATCTCCACTGCATTCCTGATCTCCCGAACTCGTTCATCCTTCGCACTTCGCACTGCCTCCACATTTCTCTCCTGAAACAGGATTGAGGAAAAATCACGCACAAAAATAAAGCCTTCACATTTCTGCATGTTTCACTCATTTACATGTTGACTCCACTCTCTCAGATCCCAGAAATGCTTAGGCCTCCCTGCAAGTCCCCTCCAGCCCTATTTTTCTTTGAAGAAAAATAAAATAATCCTGGTCTTACTGAGGCTTGCATGTTTAGAATAAGAAAATAAGAATGTGTTTTTAGATTAGCTGTATTACAGGCTATTCCTGTTGCCAGTTGTAAATATCTTTGACTTTTCCTGAATACATAAGCATGCCCTCTGGTGGGTGACCAAAGGTTAACAGTAAAGCTGAGTAACATTTTCTCATTACATAGAGATTTGTAATATGGGCCTTCTTCAACAACAACTTTTGTAAATTCAACTGCCAGCTTCGCTTCTGTAACTTCAGCAGCACAGAAAGTTAACTTCTTGGTAACAAAAATAATTTGATAAAAATTGCGCCCTTCACCCTGGAAGTTGAAGGCTGCAATCCTCTCACCATTTTGCAAATACTTACAAGTAACCCACTTGGTGATGTAACAATCACATCTGAGCTGAAGCAGAGCTAACCCACCACTGCATGTGGCAAACAACTACCAAAATAACAGCACAGACAAAAACCATACAGAAACTTGTTTAAAAAAAACCCCTTTATTTTGCACAAAGACTACACAATAAATGTAACAGCACTCAGAACACAAAAATAATCCTTCCTAGATAACAAGAAACTGTACTGAATTGCTGGCATTACCACTGAACCTGCCAAAGCCAAACGTGTTGATATTTGGACGTCTACCACATGTACCCTTATAGGGAAGAAAAAGCAGGTGCACCAACTTGAAATCTCTAACTTGTGAGCTGCTTTACTGTCCAACAGTTAGGCTCAAATATACTTGTACTTTATTTTCCTAAAGAAAGGAAGATATGCTCTGTTAGAATAAAGCATTTTTATACTTGTTTAGCATGGCAGACTGCACTTTTCTAAGTGTTGACAAAAACACATCTTTCAGACAACCGCACAACTCTAGCTTTTCAATAGCATACACCAAAAAAAATTCCCTGTTAGCTAACTCACATCTTTTTCAGTCTGGCAACTACAAAAAACAGTATTAAAGAAAGATACGTTGATCTTTCCACATTATATAAAAAGAGTATAACTAAAAAGTGAAAACATCTCTCTATGGGATAATCTGATTACCTTCATAGAAGCAACAGTTTCTGAACAAGTACTGAAAACATCACGAGCAGATGAAATGGTGTACTATTTCCATTTCCCACTTGACAGTTATCCTTTGACAATGGCATACTACAGGAAAACTTAATATTATCTTAGATCAACTTCTTACCACTTCTTGCACCAAACTGATCAATTCCATGAGTCTTCTCCTAAGCTTTGCCACTTCTTCATTTATTTTTGTGACATGTTGCTCGTAGATTTCTGCCAGTGGCTTAAAAGTATGTCCTCCATGCTGTTAAAAAAGACAAAGGGGAGGCAGAAATAGTAGAGTATCCCATTTTAACTTTATTCCACTCCTGCTAAATTACTGAAAGAGAGAGGAAGAAAGCCTCCCAGTGTATCACTCATTTTGGAAAAATTCCAAAGCAGACTGTGCGTAGGAAGCCTGTCTTTCACTTCCCTTCATAAGAAGCCATGAATCCGGCTTTCACACCATCAAAGCTTCCTGTCAAGAGTCATATGGAGTCTCAACAGTCCTCCAAAAATAATCTGCTTCTTTCACTATGCAGCTAACAAACCGGATAAAGACAGAAGGGTTGTTTCTTTTTTAATTATTATTAAAACACCCTTCCCAAACAAAGGCAGGACAGTGCTAGCCGCTTATATTCCAAACAATGACAGCAGTCTCTCCTTGAAATACTCAACTGGAAGGATAATAAACAGTGTGGTGAATTGTGCTACTAATACAGCTTTGAAGATATTCACGATTACAAGCCAAGACATTTAAATAACATAAATGTAATCTATATTCTCTAAGAAAGACTTCTTCCTTTGCCCATAAAGTTCTCAGCACCACCTACAGTTTGTCTGAGATATCAAGAAGTTTATAACAAGGAAGGTAATTCTAATCTCCTTTCAGCAAAAACATCAACTTGCTTCTCTAGTTATCAACAGAAGGTATCACCTTTCACAACCAATGTTCATATTAAATTATAAATAAACATACAATTACAGTATTTGCATGCCAATTCAACAGCCATAACAACACTTTCATAGCATTTCTGCTTCTTCAAACTGCTGTCAAACACGATGCTTACAGTCTCTTACTGTAACACACCGTGTGCATGTAAGCAAGCCTCTTCTTACCATTCCTCCCCAAAGCGCACACTGGTGGCAGATACACTTCTTACACGTCCAGCAGAAAACACTAAGCTTTTCATGATGATTTTCACACCTTAAATAAAAAATACACATATCACCAACAGAAAACAGCTATGAATTTTCTGCAAACATAATTTATGTTTTCACTTGTTTTTCTACCTGAGTAAAGCACAAAAACATCAGCACAGTTTTGCAAGAATACTACTTACATTCAGTACAAACCTTTTGTAAAATAAATGCTGCTCCTAGTATTCCCTCAGGAAGTATTTCACAGAGACAGAGAGAAAACACATTACTAAAACTGGATTTCTACCCAGTACTTAAAGGACTGAACCAAGCACAGAATTCTATAAGTTAATACTTCACATTATTAAAATCCTTATCATACGCAACCTAAAGTAACCACAGAGCAATGGCTCATAAGCTTCTTGGACAAACTGATCTTTGTCATTTCTTAAAATTTCAGGAACAGCATCAATCAAGAAACTGAGCACAGACCAGGCCAGACCTCAAACGCATGCCTCTCCCTTCCCCCTCCATCAGCATTCAGGAACTTGTGGAGGAGGCAGGTAGAGAACACATAATTAGCCCTTGTCCACCTTTCAATGCTTCTTCTCGCACTTTTCTCCTCTAGATCTCCAGAATATATCTTAAAACACATAATAGCACTGATAATGGGATGAAACCAGGAGAAACACCTGCTGAGAAACTACTGACAGCTGCTCCTCGGTAAATATCAGAACGTACAGGAGGCTCCAAAGACAAAGAAGGAGAATGAACAGAGTAACATGACAGATAATAATAGTGCTTTCTGTGAGACTTCATATACTTTCTTTGATCTCAAACTGGGTTCATCAATTACATTTTCGCAAGGGACTGGAAGCTATCTTCTCAGAAGGGCTTCTCTGCTTTTATGTGCTGAGATACCAAATCAGCACCCACAGTCTTAATGGGACTGCCAAATAAGCAAGAGAGGAGTTTCATTTCAGATGTATGGTCACTAAGAAGGGCTAAAAGCCTCAAGAAGTATTATTACCCTTCATGTTTCCCGTATCTCTCATTTTAACTATATTGAGTCAAACCAGAAATAGTAGTTTTCTAGACACTGACAAAAGACACTGAAGTGCTTTCCTCATTCCATCAAGGACAGCAGAAATGAACTCCAACTTCTAGTCAGACAGTGAGCACAATTCAGTTTTTAAGTAGGTAAAAGTTATCACTTTGTTCCCCAATTTTACTAATGAGCTGAGATTAAAAGCCCGTTCAAACTGCAAAATGCTTTATGTGAAGAATGCTCCATTTACTTGTCTTTTTCATTTTCTTCGTGCTTTGTGAGATTGCACAGTTGAAGCGTATCAAGCTGTTGTGTGACCTCTTCTGCCCAACGACAGTTTACAAGCTCTCGTAGCTGCAGCGGGGCTCTGCAAGAAGCATTGCTAGAGTTAGAGCAAGAACTCGGCTCCAGGAACTAAAAGAGAAGCACTGAAACAAATTCAGTTCATCAATTCTACACTACCGCAAAAGGCAAAACAGGCAAAAAGCTGAAGCTGTAATAGTTATTTCAGTTATGGATCAAATACTTTAAAAGCTGAGTATTAAAAAAGTTCTGCAGAAATGGTTTCTAAGTTGTTTTGAAATACTTCCCTTCCCTTAGGGGAAAAATTATGCTACTTTCCAATTTATGGTCTATGAAGAGCTAGAATTGCTAGGTACTCAAGAACTTGAAGCGCTAAGGGGTGCTAGGGCTTGGCGGGACAGGGTGAGGCACAGCATCAAAAAACAACCAAACAAACACCACCTTGTAGTTACCTCCCAGACCAATCTGCAACACAGAAGATAAGCCTCACAAATTACAGGTATAAAAAAAGTATATGTCTCAGTCCGAAAATGGAAGTTTCTGGTCTCTGACTCTTGCAAGAGGAATATAAAGAGTTCTAAGTGGAATACCACCTAGTTACTCTTATTACACCAACTACATGCACTGAAAACAGCAGTCTAATAGGGGAAGAACAACCATCTTGCTTAGCTTGTTGCAAAACTAGAACATATTTCAGAATAAGCATTACACCAGGGTAAATTTTTACAGTAACAGCAGGCAAGTCTCAAAAATCAAGCTTACAAATTCAGTGCAACCTGCACTGAAAAAAGACCGCTCATAACAGGACAGCACACACAATTCCTGACAATTTATCTCTGATATTAAAAATGCCTTACCTACAATGAGGGCACTGAGCTCTTTGTTCAGTCAGCCAACGCTACAAAGGAAAAAGGAAAAACATTTTTAAAGACTGTAAGAAAAGAACTGCAAGCAGGTACATTCTATCCTTAATTATGAGTTACTGCTTTTTATTAGGCTTCCTATGTTTCCTTTTTTAACAGATTTGCAATTGAACTGTTCAACCACTTACAGACGAAGCTGCTATTTATATCTTAATAACAAAGCTACCACTTTTCTTTAGTTGTCAAAGACACCTCAGTTAAAATTGTACATAGAATTTTGAGGTACCGAATATTCCATTAGGAACTACACACCTGGTGTAGACTTCCATAGTCATAGATTTAAGAGCACAGTTTCAACAAAAGAAAGCAAAAGATACAGCAAGTATATTTTTCAGAGTCTAAATTATTAGCCTTCAAGGTAACTTATTTCTTCTTCTTGAGCTATTTATATGCAAGTTAGATACCTGCAGTTCAATGATCAAATCCACAAGGACCCTTTGAAGGTTTCTATTCCAGAAAGCTCCAAAGACAAGTAGCTGAGGAAAGAACTTCATCTGCCCACTACAACTTAGAAGTGTAAAAGCTCAGCAGTTGATGGGCTTATATTTGTCAGCTCACTACTACATTTAAAGATTCTCATGAATAATCTCTCACCACCCAGCAACAATATGTCATCTAACACTCTTAATACGTAATGCAAATCCTTCACCTACAGTTCCTGTCACAGCTTTCAAATCAAATGATGATTGCTTCCATTTCTGGAAATCCTACCCGAGGTCTGAAAACCTCAGTCGAACCCTCTCCCACTACACTAACACATAACAGCGTCTGGACTTAGAACCGACGTGTTATGCATTGGTAACCTCACCTTAATAAATGAGTTGAGGTACTTCACATGCTGCTTCAGCCTGCTATACCAGACTCCCTTGAGAAAGATTTAGCCCATATCTGATCATATCTTATCATACTAGTTTGGTAAGCATTTTAAACCATCTCCAAAATGACAAGAGGTGATGTAATGACCATCCAGTACTCCACACTGACAGATGCAAAGTCAGCATTTGATTCCTGTTCCAACTTTTGTCTTCCATACACGCATCACTGACTCTCAAAAGATGCTAAAGAAGGGATCATTATATGTTTGTTTCTTAAAAGCAATTATTCCAGATAGCCCCTATAATTAGCACTACTGAATGCAATGCACAGCCTGCCTAGCTTTTACTCAGGGTGTCGTAAAACATTTTGAAAAGGAAACTAAAAAGTACAGAGCAGGAAAAAGGAATCCTTGGAACTCCAGGAAAAGGGGTAAGAAAGAAGCAAAAATGTGTTCAGAAGATCAGCAGTTTTCAAGTTCATACATTTGCAAGAATAAACTATAACAAGCAAACTCACCCGAATACAACTGAAACAGCACAGTTTGGAGCAATGAGGACACAGGCGTGCATCACGCAATTTCTCCATACAAATAAAACATCGGAATACTTCAGCAATGCTCTGCAAAGGGTAGATTATCACTATTGTTAAGCCACATACTTCAAACATATCAGAGTCGCATTTATTTTCCAGGCAGAGTGCCAGGCTTCATAAATGCAGTCCCATTCCAAACAGGTATGGATAGCACATCTCAGAGTGAGAAAGTAAGACACCATGGCTCTCTTCCCCACATCCTCCTACAGCTCTTAGCACCCATTTTGTAACACCATTCTTCTTCTTCTCCAAGAAATAACTTCTAAATTTGGATTCCCTTTTTCCAAGTGGGCCCTTCTGTAACCAGGATATTATTCCCACTTGTGTTCACACAGGATTTGAACAGTTGCCAGAAGAAACTGCGCTGCACTTGGAGATTCTGAACCCACGAGTTTCAGTGTACTCAATGCTAATTGGGCTGAATTGGACAGGGCATTTTTTTTTCCATTCTTATAAGACTTACATTCTTTTAAGGCCTACCATTAGCACTAGCTCCACCATTTCTATACCCAATTTAATCAATCTTGTGCAGTAAAAACATAATTTAACCTTTTTTTTACTATACCCATTTGAAGAGAGAAACATTTATTCTAGAATACAATCACTTTATCTCTCTCCATTCGCGAAATGAGAAAGGTATTTTGAATGCCAAGTGACGTTTGCTTTTCATATTGATAGATTTTTTCATTGATACAGAAGTTTTACATTCTGCATTGTACAGGAGATAGACCCCTTCTGGCTTTAACCATGGAACTTTGAAAAACTCTTCAGATAGGCTA
>NW_010115232.1:0-232 GCF_000699245.1 Pterocles gutturalis | reverse complement strand
GCTTCCCCCCCCCCCCCCCCAGAATTAAAACTATATAACATCACAAAAATGAAGCATATCTTCAATTTAGAGATACCACAATATCTCCTATGCATTAATGCTTTTTTTAATGGTTGCAAACCTAAAATGGAACACACACATTTACAGGAATTTATCACACACGGTCTTTTAAATTCTCCTCCTGTTTGGCTGCTATTAATACAGCCCGCAGCAGTGCGCACAAGCTGTCCAG
>NW_010115231.1:2359-2560 GCF_000699245.1 Pterocles gutturalis | reverse complement strand
GCAGCCCCCGGCCTCTCTCTGCCCATCCACCCCCATCACACAACCCCATTAAAGCCATTTCAACCCCCTCCCCGCAGCACCCTGGGGGGTTTCTGCATCACCTGGGGACGGCCGGACCCAGGGCAGAGCTGCCCATGGCCGGGGACCAACGGCTGCCATTTGAGGGGGGGGGGAAAAAGATAAAAATTTAAAAAAAAAAAT
>NW_010115231.1:0-2335 GCF_000699245.1 Pterocles gutturalis | reverse complement strand
CCTGCATCACAAACCTGCCTCTGAAGCCAGTGTTAAATCCTGGCGTCCTCTGCAGGTTCCCTACCCCCAAATCAATGAGCGGTTGAAATAAAGGTGAGGCAAGAGCCGGAGCGGGCGGGCGAGATGCTATCGATTGGCACCAAATAATCCAGGCAGGACCTCATCTAAGAAAGTCGCTGATCTTTCAACTCTAATTAACATTGATTACCCGCACCTTTTGGGCAACTGTTTAAATGACCTGCAGATTAATAGGCTGGAAAATATCTGAAGCAAAGCGTTATTACCCAGGCTGGAGCGGCTGCTCTGACCGGCACACGCTCCCCGCTGGGAAGGAGAAATTCAAGAGGCGTCTTTGACCCTGATGGCTGGTGGGGGGGTCACAGAGGAGGCCTGAGAGCACGGGGATGGGCAGGGAGGGAAAGTCCTGCCCAGGGATTAGCACAGGGCGTAATCATCATGGGTTGGTTTAGCCGGCCGGGTGGCAGCGGGGGGTGATGAGGAGAGCCGGTGCAGCTGGGGATGAGCAGGAGATGATGGTGTGGGGAGGTGGTCCTGGTCCCCCAGGTGCGGCAGCTACTTTTTGGCCGGGCCCCATCACCTGCACCCAGGCAGCAAAAATCACCCTCTGGCCAGGATCTGTCCCTCCTCCCTGCGGAGGTGTAAAGCAGCATCCCTCCGCTCCACTGGATCCAGCACGGCGGAGCTGTGCCAGCGCTGGTGCAACACCTGCCGCCATCCCTTGGGAAAATCTCCCCGATGTCACCAGCAGCCAGGGACTGGAGCATCCAGCAGCCAGGGACTGGAGCATCCCCACTGAACAGTCCATTTTACTGGGAAACGGAATGTGAACCCCGGGGCTGGGGCATTGCACAGCTCAGAGGCAGCTGCCAACCAAATCAGACGAGGTTTTTATACTACCAGGAGCAGAAAAAGGATTTTTTTTTTTTTAATGTAAAAAAAGAAAGGAGAGAAAAGTCATCAGCAAACCCCGGTGAGGCGAGCAAGGGGCTTGCTACCTTGCGCGGGTTTCTCCTGCCCTCTAGCTCCGAGCAGAGCCTGGGCCACTGCCGAACTGCCACAGCTCATCATCCCAGGGGGACAGCGCAAGGGACAAGAACATCAGAGAGACTGGGGGCTTCGGGAAGGGTAAATCCCAAAAACCAGCATCCAACAACAACAAACCACAACAACAAAAAAGAAAGATAGATGAAAATTTTGGAGAAATTACACTATTTTAAGTTTCCCTGCTTTGCGGGTGGAGAGACGCCGTTTTTGGGGGGCTGTGCCCCTCGCATGGCACTCACTTGAAGAAATCCTCCTTGCAGTAGACGCTGCCAGCGCGGGAGAAGCAGCGGTCGGCCAGCTGCATCTGGCAGTCGGCACACTTGAGGCAGGAGCTGTGCCAGGGCCGGTCCAGGACCTTCAGGATGAACTTGTCCAGGATGTGCTGGTTGCAGCCGGCACACTGGGGGATCTCTGGGGAGGGAGGTGGGGGAAAGAGACAGAGAGAAGAGCAGCATCAGCCACCGCAGCCCTGCCACCCATCTCCCCACCTGCCTCTTGCTCCCTCTGGAACAGCATCCTGCACCCCCTGTCCCTGCAGCCACCCCCGGTCACCACAGCCACCCCTGTCCCCCAAGGGCCAAGCTGCTGGGGTGACCTGGCCATCCTCTGGGATGAGGAGCAGTGATTTGGACAAATTACGGCAAGCGCTGCTGTTATGGGTCACCCATGGGGGTCCCAGCTGTGACCCAGGGGGGCAGGACACCCACCCACCTCCAGAGGATTTTTTTAAATGTGGGCAAATGTCTCTTCCCCTCTGCTCCCACCGCATCCCGAGGACCATGAGCCGCCCATATTGGCCACACTGGCACTGTGCCCCTCCCTGCAGCACCAAGGCATGGGGTGACTTTGCACCCCTGTGTTCCAACACCCCCTTGGACCCCGGGTGATGGGGGTGACAGGTTTCTGCCCGCTTTCTCCCACCCAGCTGGGGTGTTATGGGTCCCCCGTCACCACAAATGGACAGAGAACACAGACTGAAGCAAGGCCATGTGGGGCACAGCGGCAGTGAGCAGGGATGGGGGTCCGGCCCCATCCAGTTGTCCCCCAACAGCATCCATGCCGTGAGAGGATGCCTGAAGGAGGGTTTTCCTTAGGCAAGATGCATACCCGGCCATCCATACTCCTATACAATGTCTGCCTATAGCCGGACAGCTTCTCTAGATCCGCAGCGCTTTTTTTTATCTCTCTCTCCCCCTGCCCGTACTTCAGAATAAACGGGAGGTGCCGTAAAAGTCTGCAGGAGAAGATTGCCCGGTAAAAGCCAGGCACA
>NW_010115230.1:0-25479 GCF_000699245.1 Pterocles gutturalis | reverse complement strand
TCCAATCTCTAACATTCTGTAATTCTGTGTAAATACTGAAAACATTATATAGCCTCTCTCCTTTTAAGTTCAACTATGTAGTCAGCAGATCCATATAGATTCTTATAAAGAACACTGATAGTACTTCTTCAAATAAAATTAGTTCAGTTTTCTGTACATTCAGAAAGTGTATTGGGGTGAAAAGGCAGGGGGGGCTGTAAATGTCTAATAAGCCATTTAGTACGTGTTAGCAATTCATACAGAAAACATTTGTGGTCACTTCCTCAGACAGCTTTTGTTCCCAGGGTCCCTTGGCTTATTGTGTTGTGTGAGGCTTGTTCCACCCCATGGTCAGGGCTGGGTGATGGTGCTGCTGTGACACCCTGGTAAAGTACATTTGTATTTCCCTTGCCTTCACCTGAGGGAACCAGTCTTCTCCAGGTGTTGTACTGTTCCAGCTGGGATCTGTCCCTGCGTGTGTTGAGGTGAAAGAAAGATCAGAAAGATGCTGCTTCTTGCGACACTATTAAAGACAGAGTACAGAGGTGGTTTTCCCCTTCTTGTTTTTGCTCAGAATGTGCTATGTCTAAAATAGGCAAATAACTGTGTATCATTAATCATTAATAAGCTAGTCGCAAAACACAGGATCAACTTAATCCTTTTGGACATTGACGACTATGCGCTGCCACTTTAAATAATGGCATAAAAGGCATCATTGCTACCCAGTATGGATTTACCATAGTAAATGAGTTTGAGTTACTGTATATATTTTGCACTCCATACCCTGTTATCAATAACAGTCCTCAGGCCTCACAAAGGGCAACATGAGCAGGAAAAGAATAATTGCCATTCTGCATGGAGCCAGTTTATTGATGAGGTGGACAGAAGTAATATTTTTAGCCTGCTGGGTGTCCATCTGTAAGCAGTTTCCTGGAGCTGCCACTTCTCCTTTCTCTGGAAACTGTTATGGCTTTGTCTGCCCAAGGAAAATAATGAGATCCATCTATCAAACAGAGAACAAACAATAACTCTATACCTTCCAATTAATTTGTTTTTCACCTCTGTTTGCCAACGTGCGTGTAGTTAACTATCCATCATATTATATGCATGTAAAGAATTACATTTTTTAAAAAGGTTGAAGCTATTAACCCTTTTGCTAGCAAAATATATCTGCATGCCCTCCAGCTAAACAGGAGAATTGGAAAAAATCAATCCTTCTGAAGTGCCAGAACCTAACAACATAGTGTGCTGTAAAATAATACCGTCCAATATTAAGTCTGTATCCTCTGTTATTAAAATAGCTTATAGTCCATAACAAATATTTTCATGGGAAAGAAAAAAAAAGCATTTTAGTCTGGCCCAAAATCTGCAGTAATGAGTCATTTCAGGGTGTAGTATGTCTATATTAAATATAGAGTTCCCTCAGAAAATGCATTGAGCTTGAAGCTAGAGTGGCTTCTCACCACGTTATGGTAAGTTACTTCCTTGTCCTACCTGTACTTCCCTCTCTTAGGTGGATTTCCTATGTTCTTGCACAGGGATTTTCAAAGAATATGGGAAGGGCCTTACCAGATGCTGATCAAGCTATATAGACCTTTTTCCCATTGATATGGTAATGTGAAAGCTTGGTGGGGTGTTTTTTTTCAGAACATTTGGTCTGTTACTGGATTTTGCTTTTGTGCCTACAGTCTTGCCATTTGCGTAATTAACAAACACTTCAATCCAGGTATTGTTCATCTACTTAAATGGGTTTGTGTGCTATTTCCATGTGTAAAACATGCGAGTTCAATTTTTCAGGACACAGATGGCATATGAAAAAAACCTAAGAGGCCAACTAAACAGAAGCATTAAAAATCTGGCTCTGTACCACCCCTCCTCTCCCCCCATGAAATTAGCTCCTAGGAATCAACTTGTTCCTAATATTTCATCAGCTTTTAGTGCATAAAAGACTTGAACACCAAAGAAGATTCAAAACAGTATAGTCAGCCTTCTCAGAATATGTCTGGGGAAATACCTAGTCCTAGAAAAAGAGTGATGCTTTAGATCTTAGGCTTCTGGCTGGCTGACTGTGAATAACATTCTGTGAATGGCTCAAGCACTGTGTCATTGCCATTAACCCATCTGAAATATAGTAAAATTCCACTGGGAAGGAGCTTGCTTTTTAAAAAGGAGAGGCATCCCTGTTGTGAAGGAAAAGGTTAAAAGGCTTCACAACTGAAGTTTGACGAAAGGAAAACAAGATTAGAAAGATAAAGCCAAGAAGAAAATGTCTTCCTATGTATTTATCTCTAAATCAAATAAATTTCTAGCTGCCCTAAGTTAAACAATTTGTAGATGACATTTATGCAGATGAATCCATGTGTTCCCAATTATAGTTTTATATACAATATCCAAGACACAGTCAGCATTTTAACTAGTATTTTTCAGCAAGCTGCTCTGAGCTCACCCACAAATATGTCATAGACAGAAGTCTGTACATTCTGAGTGACTGGGAATTAAAGAGGCAGAAGTGTAACTTGGGAAGACTTCCAGATGAATCTTTCTTAAAAATGGATGTATTCAGCACTGGCTACACTGATCAGGATTATTCCATGTGCCGTAAACCATCATCAGCATGACGATAATTCAGAAGTAAGCCCAGGCTCACTAACAGATATGATTGGTCCTGGCCACAGCTGTAGGAATTGATAAGTCTTAAAGGCAGGAATGTCTGATCTGGTGCTCTCTTGTTATTTCTGTGTTGATATTGGGCAGCCAAACACTCAGCTAGTGTAAACTGGCAGAGCCCCATTCAATTTAATGCTTAGCTAATGTTCTTCATAAAAAAAAAAAGAAATGTGTACAGCACACTTATTAGCAAGGAATTTCTTGTTAAACATCTGAAATTATGAAAAGTTCTCCTGCACTTCACTGCATTTTTGGCTTTTGTCCTCCTATCTGGTTGTATGATTGTGGTTTTAACTTCTATTCTTTGTTACTTATGCATTGCTCATCACTGTTACTCTGCCTTTTTCTCTGAAGCAGGAGCAACTATGTATATAAAGCTGCTATGCAGTCCTGGACCCCAGTGTAGTTAATTTAGTCTGAATTTCAGCACGATTCCTTTAAAAGCCATCCATACCAAGTGCTTTACAGTAAGATCAGTCTTATTTCAGTAGAGCTGGAATTGTTTGATAATGTTGACATATACCACTTCACTACAATATCTTACATACATTGCGATGTACCACAGGGGATTTTAACATTCATTGGTATTGTTTTAGTAATATCTCCCTGGATAAAGGTTGCTAATAACATGATGTGAGTGATTGCTCTAGATTGGTAAAAGGCTGTTAAGCTCAACAAGACTGCTGTGGAACAGTGTGTTTTCAAGCAGTAGGTTTGGGGGTTCCAAGTACTCCAGTCCTAAACTTTCAGTATCAAATGGGGGGATATAATTTACTGAATTTACTTGTATGAATTTTATTTAAAGTTCGAGTTCTCATAAGAAGACGACTAGAAAGTAAGTGTTGATATGAGACTCTTTTGACCATATTGCTGAATTAGGCAAATCTTATTGAAAATCTTGTTCAAAAGAAAAAGATTTTAAGACCTGATTGTCAGCTGAAGTAACTCTGAAGACTTCACTGAAGTCTACAGAAGACACATAAATTTATACTTTCCCAGAGCAAAGCCTAAATTTTATAAAGGCTTAGGATATGACATGGTGAAATAAGAATAATTTGGCTTAAGATATTTCTGTAAGATCAATCTGTTTCATATGGTCAGACTCCTTAAAGCCCCAGTGTTTAACCAATATGATTGTCTCACTATTTATAGTTCAATTCAGACCACAGGCCATCAAGTAATGACAAGCAGTTTTTCTTGAGTTACTCTGAACTGACTTGGGTTGCCAAGATATTAAAGGGTTTTTTGGCACTTAATGAAATTTTACTCATGACATTCTATATCCACTTCAAGAGGCTGCCTAAACTTGCATGGATATACTGTTGAGACAAAAGATTGATAATGCTAGGTATATGGTGCCACAAAGAAAATAATATTTAGTGTGTGTTTCATTTTTTTTTAATTCAAAATAATTTAAATAAATAGAGCTAAACAGGGCAGAAATGCTGCACTGCTGCCTAGAGCCAGTATGTAAAAAGCACAGTATTTGTGTACGTGTTGTCTGAGGGGAGAAATGCATTAATCTGAGTAATGTAGGCTCATTTCTGCAGGATTATTATGGTAAAGGCTTTGCAGAGATTTTAATATCCATCATGTACTTTCCAAAAGAAGGCTTACTATGATAGACTGGAATAGCTTGATGTCTCCAGGTACTATAGTACTACGTACTGTTTTTTTTTTTTCTTTTTTACGAGTGCTTCAAATATTTCGAAATTGAATAATGTCACTGATAAACTTCTGCAAGTAAATGTGTAAAAGGTAGGTTTCCAAGCAGAACACAGACCCTTCAAGCTCTACAGAAATTAAGCTGCCTGGCCACAGTCCGCTGAAGCACTTATGTATGTAGCTTTAAACACACAGCAAACCCATTATCTTGCATTCTAGGTATAAAATAATTTGCATCAGGAAGACTACCTGGGTACTTCAGTTTATGAATATGCTTAAGTTGTTTGCTAGATCCTGACAGATTTAAGGAACTAAGCCCAAAAAAAAGTGCTTGCTTTAGGGAGAGAGTTCTGCGCTGTGGGAGGGAGTCGCAACCACATCGTGGATCACTTTTTCTCCAGAATTATAGAATCATTAAGGTTGGAAAAGACCTCAAGGATCATCAAGTCCAACCATCAATCCAACACCACCTAATTCCCTAAACCATGTCCTGAGCACCACATCTACACGTTTCTTGAACACTTCCAGGAATGGTGACTCCACCACTTAATGAAGCAGAAATGAATGAACCAGAAACTTTCTGTGGATGCTACAGCAAGCAACTTTGTAGGAAAAACTGATCAAAAGTTGAAAAATAGGTGCACCTGAATTCTTTCTTATTTTAGTTTGATTCTTGTAGTTGTTCTAAAATATACTTTAATAATGTAGCATGAATGAAGCAATGTCTATCCAGTGCTGCGTGATTAATAGATTTCGAAACTAGAAGCTGAAATGTGGTGCCCAGTGTGTGATGGACTGTGAATTGTCAAGAGAGAGTGCCTTTGAATACTGAAATTGCAAAAGAGAGCACTTTTTGTTATGAAGAATATTCAGATCTCTTTCAGATAATATCGTGGTATATTAAGCAAAAATGGAAGAACAGCCATCTTGAGTTACTGTTTCTTTTCAAGTTTGTTTCTTGGAAACAGAAAATATTAATCTGTTGGAGAAATACTTTCACTGAAAAAAAATAAATAGATTGTTCTATAAAAACGGAATCTGATTCTGATCTCCTTTTTACTTATGCTAATCGCAAAGTTTCACTTAAAGCGGGGACTGTAAAGAGATGGGAGGCAACCATGGCCCACAGTATATTGTCAACAAACTGAAGAAATCCAGCAAAGAAAAAAATAATCAGACAAAAAGTTTTGATCAGTGGAGAGAAGCTTTCAGCATTTTTTAAGAAGATGTAGATCTGGAGAACGTATGACTGTTAGGAGATGGGACCCAGGAGTTAAGGCATCAGATAAGATGGCACGAGGTAGGCATTGCATGATGGAAGAAAATCATTATATGTATGAGGAAGTGCAATGTCTTTATATTCTTGCATAGTATTTTGGATTTTGCATGTCAGTTAATATAAATATTCTGGGAAATAAAATCTCCAGTAGAGAGTACTTGTAAAGATCAAAAATTACTTTAAGCGTAGTACTACCCTAGTACCCTATTCCATTACTGACCCAATTTATTAAGTGTTGTTATAAGCCTGCATAGGTGTACTTCTATTTTTACATGTTAGATCTTTTTTCAAACCAAAAAGAAAATAATAATGTTCGCAGAAGGAACCTCACAGACATGCTACAGACCTTGAAATTCACACTTTGCTAATACAACTTTGTCATGCATACAAGTCCTTCTTAACTATAGAAGCTAAAATGATACAGTGGTACAGGTTTTGTAGCTGTAATTCCATCACTATTTAAGCAGTAGAGGTTGTTTTGAAATCAGTCCAAACTGATACAGATTGGTTTGCTCATTCTAAGTAGAGTCACAGGAGAAATCGTGAGCTTTAGCAGACAACTATAAATGAAGAAGGCATAAGCACAGAGACAAAATGTGTATTTCTTTAAGGATATTAGAAGCAGGACAGCGAGAAGTGCTGACAAACAGCTCTGCAGTGTCCTTACTTTTCTTACTTGCTCATTGTACTTTGGAGTAGTAAAACCATTGGTCTGGCTCAGTCTTCACCACAGAGAATGGTGAAGAAAGACATGCTTGCTGTTAGGTGTTTCAGGTAGTAGAAGTGAGGTATAAACAGACACTGAAGTGTTAAAAAGAGTTGATATTAACCAGTTCATTTTAAGTTGCAGCTTACTGGTGATGATTCACCAGTGTTTCAGAGGAATTGGTCACAAGGAATGAAGTAGGTAAGATGCTATAAAAATCAGCCCCTGATGACAATCTTCTGCCTTTCTTAAATGATCAGAAGATGCCACATGTTGCATATGTTTCTTTAAAAAGAATGGTATTAACAGTTAATCTATGAGTTAGACTATTTTAAACCTTACTTCATTATTTCTGAAAGTGCTAGGGGAAAAAATAAACAAGCATGATTTTAATTAGGAGAAGATTTAAGTTCTTTACTAATGGAATTATGATGTATAAAATTTATACTGTTCAAATTAATTTAAGGTGAGTATATTTATCCAAGGTGGGTGCACTAAAAAAAAAAATATAAAATGAGTATGATCAATATTTACTGCAATAGTTTCTGTCAAGGAGAACAGAAGTGAAACGATTTTGTACTTGAAGTTACAAACACAAATGCATAACTTCCTCTGAGGGAGATCAGGTCTAGTTTCCACAGCTGTTGTCCACAGATGTTAAAATAATTATTGCTTGGTTTACATGAATAATATTTGTGTTCTTTAAAGCATCTAGAAATCAAATTTTTCTTTTGGAGGGGTTAAGCTTGCCTGGTTGGTTAACAGAAGCCAGTGTCCCAGCTATTCCCACCAGGACTTGGGCTCCTGCTATTTACCTCCTAAGGTAATTAGAGTTTCTCATGTTTGCATCTGAGACCTCAGACAAAAATAAATTTATCCTTGCAACATCCCTGTTGAGATCTGATGATCCAGACCTGAGCTTACCCCCGAATCATTGCACATGTTGATCTGCAGGAGCCCCAGGAGACTAATCCTCCCTTCCTTTGTAGAGGAACTGTACTGCTTCTCTTGCCTCTCAGGTTTTATGAATGAGAAATAGGGTGAATTTTACCCATAGGGTTTGCCTTTTTACTTTTTAGAAAATAAGATGAAAACTTGTTACTGAGCATATTTTAAAGTCATCCTTGTATCCTTTTTTCTGAAGTATATTTTTTCCTGTACAAAGCAAGTGGTAATAAAAATTTCACTTTGAAATAATGCCGTAGATGTGAAATGGTGCCAATAATTTTAATGTTGTGTTATAGGGTTTTGAAAAAATGAAATTAGATACTCAAAGCAATTAAGAAACATCAGATTTCGATTCTAGATACTGAATGTGATTTGAAACTGTAAATGAATAATGCTTCATTCCAGCTGTTCTGGGAGTAGGTTTTCATGCACCGTAACCATACTAAGCATAGCTGTACTTCTGTTTATTTGCACAGCCCATCAAATACCATTTTGATTAATGGGCTTTACTCTGTTAGAGAATTGCAGAGTTATAAACTATGCATCTCTATTATAACAGAGAAGACTATATCTATGATATATGGAAAAAAGTTGTAGAGATTCTGTTTGAATCAGAAAGTCTTTGGACACAATTCATATTAAGGTTCTATTTAGCAGTGGTGTTCTTAGGTGCATTTTTCTTCTTTGTTTCATGGAATAGATGGGTTTTATGTGTATAGTCTACAGTAGTATTTGCAATAGAGGCTAAATTTTACTACCTTCCAGCTCTCCAGCAGTGTTATCACTCATTTAGAAGTTTTTGTTTGTTTGGTTTTCTTTTTTTTTATATCAGTTTGAAACTCTACTAAAGGAAAAAAGAAAATCCTCTGTCAATTTATTTTTTTTCATGGTGAAGACTCTCTGGCTTTGCTGCCAGCACTGAAGAAACTGTTTTTATGAGGCAAGTGAGGAATGTAGCAGTTGTATAAAAACAAATCACGGACAAGCTCTTGGGATGTCCTCAGACATCTCAGATTTTAGTGCTGATCTTATAGGAGCCCTTTTCAGTTAATCACTAGTCACACCTGTGTTGGGTTAGCCCTTGGCTGGGGGCCAAAACCACACACCCGCTCACACAATTCCCCCCCAGGCGAGCACAGGGGAGAGAGTTAAAGGGGTAAAGGGAAAAAAAGGACTCGTGGGTTGAGATAAGGACAATTTAATAACTAAACTATAATAATATTGAAAATAATACTATATACAAATATACAAATGAGTGATACACAATGATACTGCCCCCCTACCCGATAACCAAAGGCTCAGCCTGTTCCCGTCTAATGATCTTGGAGAAGGGCGAGTCCTGAAACCACACTCACAATTCCCCCAGGTGGGGGGTGCACCGCTCCCGGAGGCACTCATGGAACGGAGATAACAGTCCGAGCGTCCCAGACCGAGAGCTGACCGGGGTGTTGGGGGGAAGGCCTTGGGAGAGCGGCCACCTGGAGCGAGATGATCCGGAAACTAAAGGGACCCAGAACAAAAGATGGATGATCTTCCGGAGGGTCCTCACCTATATACTGGGCATGACGTGTATGTTATGGAATAGATTATTGGCCACTCTAAATTTCAGTCTGATCCTAAGATCAAATCCTAGGCTAGCAACCAGCTGTGTTTCCTTCCTCGTCTGCCGACCTTGGCAGCAACACAAAACATCGGTTCTTCTGAGCACAAATCCAAAACACAGCCTCTTGCTAGCTATTATGAAGAAAGTTAACTATGTCTCTGCTTAACCCAGGACAGTACCCTAGTAATAAAGTCATTGTAATTCTTTGTGTTGTTGTCTTTTCTGTTGATTATGTGGTAGCTTAACTATCAAAAGCTATATTCCTATTTAAAGCACTGCTATCAATAGGGTGATGGGAATTAAAGGTCTTCAGAAGAGTCTTTCCCCATATACTTTTTATTCATGTTAATTTTATCCGAATGTGCTTGTAGGGCTTTAATCATTCATGTACTTGCTAGGAAGCAGCAGCCTCTCACTTGATCATGAATTATCCAAGTGACGTTAAGTAATTTCCATACTAACATTTCCATTTTCTTGCAGCAGTTTTATGAATGGCCATTGTCTTGACTCTCCCCCACCTCCTTCTTTTCCTTCCCCCAATCCTCCCTTACTTTATGCACAGGGGTTAGCTGAGAGTCTCTCTCGTTACATATTCTCTTTGTGCTGCTCTAGAAATAAAGCTAGGGCTTCCCTCATCATTTAAGCTAAAGTTTCATATCATTAGCTGCTTCTGCTCACTGATAGATACAGTGAGCAGAGAACTGCAAACACTGAGATAACTGCATCCCTTTATGCTGTCTTGATTCTCCATTGCCTTGTTCTCTTTAGCATCCATTGCCCCACTGCAAATGGGAAAGCCATACCATTCTAATTCAAATAAGTTTTTTTAGTTGTATAAAATCATAGAAAAAAGGGAGTAAAGCTCACCTGTTCAATCATTCTGGCCCTGGAAAGCATCATATCTTCATCCATTTTACTTGCAAGATCTTAAAAACCTCAGATGATGGACACTATATATGTGTAGGCTAACTGTTAC
This sequence comes from Pterocles gutturalis, assembly GCF_000699245.1. Taxonomy (NCBI): domain Eukaryota; kingdom Metazoa; phylum Chordata; class Aves; order Pterocliformes; family Pteroclidae; genus Pterocles; species Pterocles gutturalis. The sequence goes on along the minus strand of NW_010115230.1, from coordinate 15,656 downwards.
AGTACTTCAGTGTGTTCATCGGTAGGACATACATATGTGCACCTGTGTTTGTGTGTATATATATATGTGTGTGTGCTCATATGTCCAGGCAACTTAAAACTCCTTCACAAGAATTAAAGGCCCACTTGCTACTTGTACTGTCCACAGTGGACTTAAAGAACATTTAATTATCTTGCTTGCAGCAGCCTTTTACATGTCTTAATCTGTTGTTACATCTCTAATTGACTTCTTATGAACTGGACAGCTTTTTGTATCATTTCATCACAAAGAAGTATAGAGTATAATAGAGTTTTAAGTTTCAGATTCTGGGGGATTTTTTTTAATTATTATTTTGTCTTTTTACAAAAAAACACCCCACATCAGTCCCCAAAAGAGTGCTTTTGTTTTTATTTTTTCATCTCTTTTTGTCTGCATTTTGTTTCTGTTACCAGCAATTACTCTTTGCAGCTTTGGGGACTTTTTTTAATTAACTACTGCTTCATCAAGGGTGAAGGCCCACGTACATGGTGCTTTTATGGACAGACATCAAAATAGAGGCATGTGTTTTAGTTTCTCTGCAGTAACACAGCTTTGCTAGGAAACAAGGTGATTAGGTGTTGATTATATAATCTCAAATACATCTTCACATTCTGAATTATTTTAGTACTCTTTCTCTAAAAGCAGTGCTACATTATAATAATTTGTTATAAAACATTGACAAGCTAATTGCAAAATTTGTCTTTAGAAGTAAAAAATAGAGATTAATCTGATTGATCAAACTTATTGTTTTTTTTAAAGAGATTCTACCTGATATATTGTAATTATATTTGCAAAACAGAATTTTAGCACAGAGAATTATTATGTTTTTTGGAATTTACACATACACACATACATACAGTCTGGTATATATTCCTTCATTTTCATATTGAGCTGGACATTTGGTCCATTTCAAGCAAGAGAAACAGAACCTATTTGTTCCATTCTCGAAAAGTTAGTCATAACATTAAATGCAGGCACAGTGTCTTCAGCTGATGTGGCAGACAAGGCACCAGGCACTTGCTGGACATGGGCTTTTTGAGTGCATTCACAGCAGTGTGTTTCCTTGTCAGGCTTCTGCTCCTCCTGGGCTGCGCTGGCTCTGCTGTGCCCAGGATTGGAGCCGGCAGCACGGGTCGGGGTGGGGGGCTGTCAGTGGAGCTGGGGAGCTGTCTGCACGGGGGAGGAACAGACTGCGCACACACCACTGCTGTGTTTGTACACCTAAGCACCCACCTCCCCCCCAGATGACATCCTTTCACTGCATGAATAATTATTCTTCAGAGGCTTGCCTTTCTTCTGCTGATCAACAGAGCTGATGTTGTATTCTCCCCTTTTTGCTTTTATCATCATGCGCTTGGCTTATTTTCCTCTAGCATCAAACTCTCTCTAGCTTTAATTCATCTCTCACACAGATAAGTCAAAAGCTGCAATTATTTACAGTGTGGGAAGAGGAGGGAGGGAGCACATTAATTTATAAATCATTTTAAATTTGTTATTCATAAAAGGTGGTGTACAGAGAGCTCTGGCCTCCATCCACTCAGCTTCACCAGAAAACAACAGACCTGTTTAGTCAGAAATCGTGCCAACTATTCCTGTCTCCTACGGCAGCCTTGTTATGCAGGGACCACCTGAAAGATGAGAGCTCTGACTTTCCCTGACCCTGCACAGCTCACGGCTTTGCTGCTGGAAAAGTCAGTATCCCTTCTAGTTCTAATGCTGAGACTTTTTTCCTGCTAGGGGACTGGGTTGTGACTGTTGGCTTGTTTTGCCTAGATAAGAGAACTGCTTCAGTGTTGCTTTCAGAGTGCTGGTCTGGGAAGCGGTGGCCGGGAGACAGACATTGGAGTATTCTGTATGGGATATTAAGGTTACAGGTGGTCTTTCAGTTGTAACTATAGGCATAAAAAAAAGATATTATCTCAGCACATGTACTTACACTATGTGCCATTAAATTACAGAAGATTGTATGAGTAATTTTCTGACATAAGCAACATGTAAAGAACGTATGGAAGGAAGAACATGTGAGTACTACCGAGGCTCTTCTCAAGATATGAACCAAAGGAGCACAGTGTTGGGAGTGGCTACCAAAAATATTTGTTAATGGCTAGTGAAAGACGAGTTACAAGTGGGCAAATATTCTGTAATTCAGGGAAGAAAATTAAGCGTATACAGCTCACAAAGTATCCCCTGTGTAAGGAGCATAGGTGGACAGCTGTTATCCAGCTGGACTTGACACAAACCCCAAAAGATGTCAGAGGAATATATGATAAATGTCTGTTAATGCTGGTGCATGCAGTGTGCTTGTGTCTAGATACTCTAGATGGGCTTGTGCAAAAGATCGATGATTCATCCAGAGAAAATGCCAGGAACCAGGTGTGTGATACCCTGTAGAGGCTGGATCCTGGTCCTGGCAGGGAGCTGACTGCCAGCCCCGCATCCCTGCCTGAGCGCATGCTGTGCCATCTGATCAGAACTTTGAAACATGAACTCCATGACAGCAGCTCTGGTGTTACTCATGCTGGCAATCACTGTGACACTCTTGTTCCTTCTTTCCACCCTAGGTCCATGCCAAAACAAGTTTAAACTATTGTGTTTGCTTTGGGGCAGTCTCTTCAATGGCACAATGCCCAAATCTAGGTTGCCAATACCTACCTAGTTTTTAGAGGAGAATATTAGTTTCTTTCTTAAATTCAGCCTTATTTTAAATGAGTCTCTTCTGTCACAGACTTTCATGTGGGTGATGGTGAGGGATGGTCAGAGCCATGGTCTGTAGCAGTTTGAGCTAACTTTTAAATTATCTGGATTTGCCACATTTCACCTCTAAAGAGCCTTTGAATTTGATACAAGCAGAGGTGTCATCTTTCTAATTCAGCTGAGTTCACTGCAGAGAATACTTCCCTGCTGCTGGTTGATGCCAAAGACCTAACTTTTACATCCCTTAGTGCTCTACAGTTTAAAATTAGTTGAGCTGGTTCACCTGTGTCTGCTGCTGAAGTAAATGAGGTGTGCTGAGATTTTTCCCTGTAGAGTTCTGAGCTGGGGAAAGGACCTCTAGACAGAAGAATATAAACATAAATGAACACCTTTTCCAGCTTCAGTCCACATGCGCTTATGGTATCCCACTCAGATGTGTCACGCTAGAAGCAGGGAATTCTCCTTGTTGCGTAACTGAAGTGTGATATAAATTTATCCCCTATGGTTCTGAAACTGGTCCTTTTTGTACTGCCTAGAATGCTTGTGGAAGCCCTTGGGAGAAGCAGTGTAAAATGGGGATCATGGACAAGCCATGTTGAGACTTGCTGGTACCGCTCTCACTGAATCAGTTCTATGAAAACAAATTTCTGTGGTATGTTCATTGGCAGAACCTCCTTTGCAGCTGCACTTTAACTCCCCTCCTTTCTTTATATCAACGAGCAAAATGCTCTATAACATGGAGCAGGGGATTCTGTGAGAGCTTTAAGCCTAGATATCTGAGGCAGAAAGGGAGCTGTGCAGCTTAAACAGTGCACCATGGTTTTGTAAATGGGTCCCTATAGTGTTATAGTAGGAAATGAATGACCTGCAGTGGACATCAGGGGTTTTGTGTGAGGTTTAAGTACTGCAGCCCATAACTATCAGTATTTTTAGAATGCTGTTAACCTCAGTGAGAGAACTTGTATGCTTTGAGTACAGCATACTCTTTAAATATTTTGCACAGGAAGTCATCTAAGACCTGTGTTTTGGGAATTGTGCATTTGTTTGAATAATGTGAATGCTGAGGTGCAAAAGGACTAATGTGGAAATAAGTAAATAAATGATGAGGGAGTTGGAATATTTTATTTACTTAATTAAAGTGAGAGTTTGTGGTGCAAATGTGTAGTTAGAAAACAGCTAATTCTTAGCTGACAGGATTAGAATTTCTGTAGAGAAGTGTGGATCAGAGGGTGTATTTGACTGTACTATTACAGCATCTCCTTTTGTAAATTGAACTAAATTGCTATTACTGGTCATCTTATAAATGCTGTTAGACAATTGGTGTAGTAGTACTGTTATTACTGTTTTCTTTCTGTTGGATGGTAATCTTTGCATAGAACTAAATATCAGCCGTAGTTGCCATCAGAGACAGTGGGAGAGGGGGAGGTTAGTCTTTTGTTGCACACAATGGGCTTAAAAAGTTCCTGTACTACTCTTCATTTTAGCTAGTTCATCTAGATCTGGAAGTTGTTTATGCCAACACACAATAGGTCTTAGAAGTATGTAAGGATGCTCACTGGCAGGAACCTCAGGAGCAAAGTTGGAACACGCCTTGACATTGTAGAGGCATGGACTCCTTATGGTTTGATATAATATTTCAAAATCTGTGAAGATCGTGTTTTATAACTAATTTCACTGAATCACAAAAGTGTAATGATGGGAATCCTTAACTGTCTGTGCTAATAGAAAACATATTATAAAATTTTGAAAGTAATAAAATTCAGAGCAAAAAGCTAATTGATAGCCAACAGTGGAAGCTTCAGTTCTAAAGTGTTGGACCATAAATTCTGAAGAAAAATTTTTACATGGAAATCAAATTTCTTACTAAAGGGAATAATGCAGAGTGTGTCTTCCAAGTGTTGCCCATTAATGCTGGTTTATTATCAGTTTTAAATTCAGCTTCCATAAACTAACCATAAATAAGTGCAAATAGTAAATTTTTACCATCCAAACTAACCAAGTTTTAAAAGAAATTATTAGAAAGAAAACACATTTTTAAAGGCTGTATTTTAATCATATATGCAAATCAAATAAATGCATGCTCTTTAAAGGTTTTGCTAAATCAGGGCTTATCATTTTGCTTATGTGAGTAGTTAAACCCCATGAATCTACACCAGAGTGGATGTTACCCATTAAGACTGATTTTATCTAGCAATTCAAAACTACTTAAGGAGTAGGTGATGCTTCTCTGTCCCACTGCCTCGGTTCTACACCTGGTGGTCCTTCCCCCTTATTTGCTCTGGAACTTATTGTCAGCTCCACTGGGTCCAGTTCAACTCACTAGCTTTGTAGAAAATCATATACTTTACTTTTCAAGATCACTATTATTGCTTTTAATTTATCAGCATGAATCAGATTGGGACACAGTGACACACAGTGATAAGAGATGGAAGTATAAAAATGGTATGAACAAGACCACTTTCTTTAGGAAGCTCATGGTGGCTCAAAATACGATGTGTAATGTCATCTTTAGCAGAATGGGTGCTCAAACTGCATGACCTGGTCTCTAGATCTTTGCAATTTTCTTTTTCGTTTTATAAGCTAGTTGTAGAATATATGAACAGCCTTTCAATAGATAATCAAGTCTCATAAGAAAGACAAAAACAGACTTTTTAACAAGGTCTGTAGTGATGGGACAAGGGACAATGGTTTTAAACTGAAAAGAGGGCAGATTGAGATGGGACATAAGGAAGAAATAAGGGTAGTGAGACACTGAAACAGGTTGCCCAGAGAAGTTGTGGATGCCCCATCATTGGAAGTGTTCAAGGTCAGGTTGGATGGGGCTTTGAGGAACCTGCTCCTAGTGGAAGGTGTCCCTGCTTGTGGTAGGGTCATTGGACTAGATGATCTTTAAAGTTCTCTTCCAACTCAAACCATTCCATGATTCAATGAAATTCTAAAATTTTAGAAGCTGAGTTTTTTGGGTTTGGGTTTTTTCTTTTCCCCTCTAGCATTTTGGATTCTTCTACCCTTTCTCTGCCACTAAGTGTGTAACTGCAAGTGTTGCTGTCTGCAGTACAGTTCCTTGGCATTCTGAAGCATCCCTGGATTTGAGGTACCTACCTACATTCCCTCCATAGCCTTGCTTGAGCTACTGTTGCTGTTTTGTCCCTCGAGCTGGTGTGCTTTAATCTGTTGAGTATAAATAGCATTTAGAAGAGCACCTCTGAGTTTTGAGACTCATTCCTAAGGAACATAAGCTCTGTGTAATACACCTTCTCATGGAAGGGTTTCATGAGATGCTGATCTGGCACTGGCTCACGCATTGTTCGGCTGCCTGGATGACTGGCTGCTATTGAAAGGAAGAAGTCTTTCTTCCCACTCCTGGCTGAGCTGTGGGCTGTGCTGGTCCCAAAGGGAAAACAGAAGAAATTTGACCAGGGAAACATGGCGAATTTTGAGGGTGGCTGGATACATAGAGTTCAAATACTTTATTAAAAATAATAAATTAATAGAATGTCTCAGTAAACCACCAAATTCATTGAGGTAAAAGGTGGAGAGTGGGGACAAAAAGGCAGGTGGAAACCAGGCACGGTGGTTTTCCATGATCTAGAGCCATTAGCTCAACTGCAGGAGACATTACAACTGAAGAGATAGTCCGGTGCTCTTGCATCTCCAAAACAGCGCTTTGCTAGGTGGCCTGTTCACTATTCAGGAGGCAAAGAGAGGCTTAAAGATCCAAGAACTAGCAAAAAATTCCGTCAAGTTACATCTTTCCTGCATGTTTACTGCCCTGAGGCATTCTGAATATTTTTATTGTCAGTGTTTCCAGATACCCAGCCTCTTCAGTCTTCCTATTCATGCCTCACTTGTCCTGTCTTTACAATGCTATCTGTGTAGATCTTGTACCTCAAGTAGTAAAAAAACTATTCCCTTGGACTCTTTATCTTCTCTCAATATCGTAGTAGCTATGAGGACTTAAAGTGGTAAAAGCAGGAGGAAAGAACTAGGGGTATTTCTGTGCTCATTTTCCATCGCTTTTCACTCTCTTTTTTTAAAATGATTATGATTATGATTTCAAGCTCGTTAATGCAGCCTAGTTTTGTATCTGTTGTGCTATCCCTTTTTTTTTTTTTTTTTTTTTTTTTTTTTTTTTTCTTCCTTGAAAGAGTGACCATTGTGGTGAATCATGTCCATTGTTCCATCTTGGGAGACAATGTAGCACAACATCTTTTGAAATGTGGGGACTGAACTGTTGGCAGCAGAGACCCTTGAAACTGAAATGATGTTCAGAATAAAAAATGGAGTTTGCAGTTTTATTTATGTGTGTGTATATATGTTTGTGTGTACATGTGTGTATGTATATACACAAATTTTAAAAATATACACATGAACACCATACATGTACACACAGGGCTGCTAAATTGTGACACACCTTAATGCCCTGACATGGTCAGTAGATCTAAATATAACCTCCAAATCATCATTGCTTACTTTATGATCTTGCTTTTCAAGTAAAACATAGACAAGCACATTTAGAATAGAAGGCTACTGTTTTCACAGAAGCTCTAGATGGTAGCACCTCTGAAATTTAGAAAATGGAATAACTTATCCTTGTCTAGTGATAGACTGAATTAGTTTAGTTTAGGTATTTGAATTGGAATATTTGTCTTAGTCTTTCTTTATCGCTCCAAGATATATACTTCAGCACATTTTTCAATTAAACAGAAAGACTCTTGGGCTGAGTTGCTAAATTTCAGCATAAATTTTTATTCTGAAGTTATAAGCCCCCGAAAATAGCAAGGGGAAGATTATAACTGTCTGACACTACCTTATCTATATAGCTGAGAACAGCATCGCTACAATAAAAGAAGATAGCAGTGTCTCCCGTTGATTGTTGTTTGATGAATGTAAAGCAATTTACTGGAATGCAATTAGTATTTGCAATCACATTACCATGGGGAATTTTTTTATGCTGGCTTTGAATTGAAAATCCATACATTTTCTGGCCATGAGTCACTTCTAAGGAAGCTTTCATTCTTTTTTTTTTTTTTTTTTTTTTGGGGGGGGGGTTTTGTTTGGTGGTTGTGTTTTTTTTTTTTTTTAGGTTTCAGAACTATAACTTGTGGAATGCTGCAAGGAGGTAAACCTAGAATTTTTATGTATAAAATATGCTGAAGGACAAATTGTACAGTATATCTACTGCAGTAGATGACTTGAATTTAAATTTGTAATACTGTGCATTGCTGGGGAATTAGTTTTTCAAGGTTTTTATAGAAAGAAATATATCTCTTGAAAAACAAACAGCTTCTAGATATGGATATCTTAGTAACCTTGAAATAATTTTATAAATGTATGAATTAAGAAGCTTCAAGTACATGGATTAAGTAAGCAAAGCAATATGCTGAAACAATAATATCTTTGTATGGTGGCAGGGTAACAATACTGCAAGGAGTAACAATGCTAACTTTTAACAAGCATCCCGATCACCAACAGGAAATGTACCTGCCTACAAGCGCTTGGTTGAACACCCTGTTCTGTCTGCACTTTAAATAAGTGTCATGTCTCAGCTGTGATTATTTCTGCATCATGCAGAAATTATATAGACACTTTAGAAAAAATATATACACATGTTGATTTACAATTTGAATTTTCAGTGGACATGTATGTGCATGATTATCAGCGTTACTGTAAAAATCTCAGCTGACATGCAGAGGGTATTAATGAAAAATGTGTGTATGTTGTAATGGGCTGTCAACATCCTCCTGATGATGACACATGAATACAATAGCAAAAGTAATCTGTATGGTGCTTTTTAATGGCTTCTGTATGTTACGGACCACGTGCTGCTATCCTAACACACTACCACAGAGAATTATTTCTACAGAGAACTAGCAGTGAATGTTTGTTGTTTTCAAAACACAGTTATTTTTAAAACTCTCGGTTAATGTCGTGTTGCTGTAATGGTATATAGTGTACCTTAACCACTTCAGCAGAAGCTTCTCTTTTATGTGTGTGACCTTAGAGGTCTTACAAAGTCCCATTCTCTGTTGCACCTTGTGTACCTTAATCTCTTTGAGGTCTAGAAAGAATTGCTACTGAATTCCTGGATACTAGATTAATTTTCCCACTAGGATGTTCTCTTCTGAGCTTTCAAAGGATTTTAATTTTTTTTTTTTTTGTAATGAAAACCTTTGAAGAAAGCGTAACAAAATAGGAATAGGAATACACAAGTTTCTGTATTTATAAATATAATATAGTGCTAGATCCTGTCAGTTCTTTTTTTTTTCCACTGAAAACATCCTTCAATTTTAATGGAAACAGTGGCATTGTAATGGTAACATTTTTAACTGGAGTTGCCATTAATATTTTAGTGCAGTCAGAATTGTCTGTGGGCCCCATCACTGCCTTGCTTAGGAAAAAGAGTGCTGTCCCCACTTCTCCCCATTCACTCCTGCTATCGGACTGTGCACTGGCATGTCTGCCATCTTGAGGAGAGGCTACATGATTTGGGATACATCTTGTGTTGGTAATAAGCAAACGTCATTCAGGAAGAGTCACAAGAGTGGCAGTGCAGTCCCTGCTTCCTTCAGAATTAGCTTGTCTGCATTTTCCTTTAACACCAATAATCAATTGATTACTTCATATTTTCCACACTTTCTCCTTGAGGAGAAGGGCTAGATACTTTTGCCACAACAACACAGCCTCAAATTTTCAGTCACTTAAGTTCTATGAACACCAAAATCAAACAATATTAAATGAAAGATGCAAGAAAAGAGGTAAAATTATGACCATGTGAACAGAAGCCTTAATAATTTTCTGAAAATGAAATATATATGTATATTGTCTGTTTCCCTGTCTGAAATACCAGAGACTTTGTTTTGCTGAGTTTCAAGGTCGTATGTGTTCCAAATATAATTATTGCAAACAGTTTTCTTGAGGAGGAAGAATTGTATTCTTTAATATATTAAACTTTTAAAGTTAATGTCTTTGTGCATCTCATCTTCTGTATCACTGTCTTCCTCAGACCGTAAATTACATTGCTGTGCCTTTAGTTTCCTCACCAAACAGTCCTAAGGCTAAAAGCAGAGAGTTGCTTTGTCCTGTATGGAGAAAAAATTTTCTTTAAGTCTATGCTGTCATTTTATATTTGTAAGGCTGGTTTGCTACTTTCCAATATATTCATCCAGGTTCTATCTTTGCTAAACTGTGCATGTAATACTTGTAATTGAGTGCTATTCAGTGTCCAGGCTGGGGAAGATGCTATACCAATGCTTTTTCTACCCTACGAGCAGTGACATACTGTGGCTGAGGGACAGGCTGGCTCAGGAACTATCACCTGGCACGAAGGCAGGAGTGTGCCAGGCAGCTGTTTAAGTTACTGTGGGATCAATGACTCCTGGCTCCTGATAATTTAACTTAACAAGAACCAGTGCACAGCAGGGGATAGGAGCCACTGTTTGTTGTGTTATTGATTACTTGATTAGTGTTGTCTTGTTGCTATGAAGGCAACAGCTCCTGTTTCTTGAAGGGACAGGACTTGCAACTTCATGCAGAGCCTTCTCACAGGGGCGAAGGCTGGTGTCCTGCCCTGGGCAAGCTCGCTGCTGTTGTGGAAGCCTCTGCCTGTTGTGAAGGAAGGCAGTATCAGTGGAAGAACAGAGCCATCATTTCACATGGAGGCAGGAATATAAAGATCATATGGGAGGGAATATGAGAAGCAATTGCTCCTGTACATACAGGATATAAGCAAGAAGCAGGAGCTCCTTCAGGGTAGAATTTGGATATCTCCAGGAGCTCATAAAATATCCACTTCTGTGTGAGGCAGGCATCCTAATTTACCAGGCTTAGTGCCGCTTTCACTCCACCCACCGCATACCCTTCAAGCATTATGTACAAGTCTCTTTTTGACTTTCTTTTTTTTAAGGATCTTCAGCAGAGGTAAGAGGTGACAGCTGTTAAGCATACACTTTGTGGTGCCCTTGTAAGATCAGTCTATGCTGAGACTATGCAAGCTCAGCGCAGTGTTTTGATTTTATTTTGACCCTGGTTTTAATTTATTTGGAAATTATTCAGGGGAAAGAATGGATTTTGGAGATCTTACCTCCCTCTGCCAGCTATTTTATGCTGTCCAAGACAGGGAAGGCTGTTGTACATTTACCGTTACTGCAAGGGATATTTCATTTGGAAGCTAGAGGACTTTCTTTCAGGCTAAGAGATGAGTGCTCAAGACAGGCCAGTGAGTCTGGGTGTTTTGAGAACACACTGCAGCAAACACAGCTGGCGTTGATTAAATATGCAAACAAGCCACTCATATACTGAACACTGATAAAAGTTGGGAGATCAGGAATTGCTTACATTTCTGGGGTTAAAGGACCAAATTGTGTGTATTACTTTCAGCAGTGCTAAGGGGAGCAGACAGAAGGAGGACTCATAATAAGTTGGAGCTACTTAGAAATGATAAACTGAAAACATTTAAACCTGCTTTTAAAGCAACTTCTTAAATGAACTAGCCCAGCCCCTCTGAAAACATGTCATTATCACTGTGGAAAGCGGGATTAATTTATAAAAATAACTAAATAAACAAACTGCTGCACAGATTGGCATTACCCATCAGGAGGACAGAGCAAACATAAGTTCAGCTCATCAAATCAAATATGGGATTTGAAAAAGGTACACTGAGGAAGAGATCATGGAAGCTTCCATCACAGTGTTTTGCCCAGAACTGAGTCTTGGGAGTAACTTGGAAAAGAAAACTGAGCTCCATCTGCCAAAAGTGGTGCATATCTTGAGGTCTCATTTGCATCTTTTTCCTGATAATAAGCTTTACAGGCAGCTACCAAGAACAGAACAAGAGCCAAAAGAACCACCTCAGGATTTATTAGATAAAAGTCCTGAATGGGAACCGTAAGTGCAGTTTGTTTCAGAAGTAAATTCTCACCTCCTGTGTGTTCCTCTGTTTCTATCAACTACATTTATTTGGTGCTGTTGGGATTACAAAAATATAGTATTAATTCATAGATGAAAAATAATTTTAGCTAATTGGTGTTAACACATTTGAAAGATACAAAGCAGAATAATAACAGAAGTTGGAGTACGAAGTGGAGGCAAGAAAGTGGTGTCCCTTGAAACCACTGTGTGCTGAAGTTGTATCAGTAACTGAAGCAGCAGGGTTTTTTGAAAGGGGAAAAATGTCTTAAAATGTAATTTATTTTATGAATGGGATAAATGAATTAAGGGCCACAGCTGATTAAATTAGTCCATAAATGCAGAAATTAACGTGTTAAAGTTCATTGTCCAAACACATAAGAGTAGCACATCTGGGAAGAAGGTGAATACCGAGAAGAATCATGGTATGTACCTTTTATGGAGGTAGAATCAGAATTGTTTAGTTTGGAAGGGATTTTAAACATCATCTAGTTCCAATGCCCCTACCATGGACAGGGACACTTCATTAGACCAGGTTGCTCAAAGCCTCATCCAACCTGGCCTTGAACACCTCCAGGGATGGGGCATCCGCAACTTCCGTGGGCAACCTGTTCCAGTGCCTCACCACCTGCATACAAAAAAAAAATTATTCCCAATCTAAATCTACTCTCTTTCAGCTTAAAACTATTACCTTTCATCCTATCACTATACTCCCTGATACAGAGTGCCCTACCCCATCTCTCCTGTAGGCCCCTTTTAAGTACTGGAAGGCCGCTATAAGGTCTTCCCAGAACCTTCTCTGCTCCAGGCTGAACAACCCCAACGCTCTCAGCCTGTCCTCATATGGGAGGTGCTCCAGCCCTCTGACTATCTTTGTGTCCCTCCTCTGAACTTATTCCAACAGGTTGATGTCTTTCTTATGTTGGGGCCCCCAGAGCTGAATGCAGTACAGCGGAGAGCGGAGTAGAGGGGTAGAATCGCCTCCCTTGACCTGCTTCTTTTGATGCAGACCAAGATCCAGCCCCTGAGGAACACCACTTGTCACTGGTCTGCTTTGTGTTCCCCAAATTCACATCTCTGTTGCATTGTTGTATATACCATCTGCAGAACCTGCTGTAGTCTGAAGAGCAAAACCAAGTTCTCACTTGGTATGAGTAACTGATACAGTCTTCCCCTATTGCGATTTATTTTCTGTGCCTCCCCCAATAAGAAGATAATGTACTTAGTCAGGTATTCTTAGTTTACCTTCCTGTGTGTCAGAACACTAACTGTAGCTAAAAAGTATTAATTTAAGAAGGCTGAAGTTTCTTTCTTTAAGCTTGTCTGTAACTGACAAATGTCACCTCTGCCTCCACAATTCTTCATGCTTTGTAGCCTTAACAACTGCTAACCTATGTTTTCACTTCTGCAAGACTGAATGTTACAGTACACTGGTGGGTAGAAGAATTACCTGACTGCAGCTTTGAGACAAAGGGAGATCTAATACTGCGCTGTGTTCGTTACTCTCCTCTTGATATTAGGGAAATTACATATGACAGAGAAATGAATAATGGATCTTTTAATGTTGCGTAGCATCCTTGGGTATACCATAAAGTACCAAGATATCTTGCCTAATAGCTATTGCTACCAGCTATCAGTGGTAGAAAGCTTCTCCATGGACATTGAAGCTGCCATCAAGCCTATTGTGCAAGAAGGTATCTGAATAATACCAAAAAGAAAATCAATCTGTTGTAAAAATGTTTCACCATAAATCACAGATCACAACAGATAATTGTAGATACTTCTTTAGATAATCAAGAGAACACATGAGACTGGTGAAAACTCCTCATGACCCAGGAGTGGGAAGGACTCTGTTTGGGAAAAGATGATCTGTTTTTCTGTGACATCAAGTAATGACATCAGCTGTTACTAACTAAAAGGTATAAATGGAGTCAAGTCCTTGAAAATAAGTTAAATGTCTAATTAAAGAGTAATAATCAACATGGAGCTGGTTGTGACGTATCAGCCACAAAGAGGCCAGAGGTTTGTAGACACAAAGTGAAACGGTCAGCTTTACACTGAAACCAGAAGTGGTATGTTTGCAATGCATTCACTAGACACCTGTTTCTGTCTTACCCTTTCATTCAGAACTCTTAAGAAGCTGGACAAATGAACAAATTAATATACTTTCTAGGTAAAAGTAACATAAAGTATTGAAGTGATAAAAAAATATAGTCTTGTTTCTCTCATTTCAGAAAAGTGGATTACTGAAATTGAAGTATTGAGCATACTTTGCTTCAGTCTTCCCCCCCTTGAAATAGAACCGTAGACAAAGATAAAAAAGGAATTTAAAAAAAAAATAGAAAAATAGCCCCACAAACACAGGGTAAATTTGTAAAGAGATTGATCCAAAACATAGAATGGGTAGAATTCAGCAGTAGTGATTCTTAAAACTAAAATATGTGGTAATATGAAAACCTCGCATAGCACAGGAACTCTGAATTGAGAGACAAAAGTATTTCATCTGCTTCGGGGAAATGAAACTGCAACAAGTAGCTCACAGGAGAAGTTCACAAAATGAGGAGTATGGCAGGGCAAGTGGAGGTCTCCTGACCACTGAAAAAAGAATGACCAGTCTTCTGATGTTTGAATATTGGGACATCTAGCTATCAGCATGTTAGTGCTTTTGAGGACAAGAGATCATGGAACTGTATTTATGTTTTGATACATTTGATATTTTGTAGTACCTCCTTTGTATCACCATGCATCTTATTCAAGACTGATTTGGTACTGATAAATGACATGTTTTTCTAAATCAAAGGTCTGATAATTCTCAGTAATTTATCAGTATGATTTGGTCTTTTTTTTAAAAAAAAAAAAAGTAGTTTCCTCTCTATCCATCAACTTTTAGAAAATATTCCTGAAATGTAGTATGATTATATTATTAATATATGCAGAGATTAGACTGTTCAGGACAGATTATCATGTGTAACAGGTGGTAACTGCCATTGTTCTTAATATGGACTAAAATGAAGGAAGATGCACACACATCCATATTGTCATTAGCAGAATTTATACGGGCCAAAAGAGAAAGATGCACATCTGAACTGTCATCTCTTAAAGGATTGCGGAACTTGTGGAAATCTCCTAATGACTGTTAATGTAAGTAGTAATGCTAGAATGATATTGCACCATACGTGAGGGGGAGGCAGTGGCATAGCAGAACGCTATTTAGCCTTCAGACATTAGGTACACCTGTGTCTGCTGAGGACATGGAAGGAGGCTCAAGGTGTGCTCCCAGAAAATGAGGAATTCTTTAGGAACCAGTGAAGCTCCCTTGGACTCTTGTGTTTAGAGATTAAAATAATGAAACCTCAGTAGTAACCACTCCTTTGCTGAAAAAAAATGAATTTGATAGATTTTTATAACAAAATATCTGTAAAAATTGAAAGATGCACTAATATGACCATAAACAAGGGCTCATGAAAGGGATATAGCTTCAGAAATTTTAGGAATGAGGATTGTTAAGAATTAATGATGACTGAGATAATCTTTGATGCAGTACTGGTTTCCTCATGGTCCCCAGGGTAAAAGTTCCCAGTAAAAATAAAATAATGAACATTTTCGTTGTATAGGAAATCCAATATAATCACTCTGTTGTATTAGAACTTGAAAATAAGCTTAGTCCTGGAATGATATTGGATTTGAATTTTTTTGTTTGTTTGTTTGGTTTTCAGTATCAAAAGCTCTTCACAACTTCAGAAGTTTTAGGGATTAATTTTTATTATTATAAGGGTTACTGGTTTTTAATCCATTTTGAACAGTGTTTTGTATCTTAATGACTCAAAAAACATATGCCTCAGTTGTTCATGATCTGAGAAGTATCAAACATGAAAAAATATACATAACTCTCCAATATTTAGTAAGATTAAGCACTGTGTAACAGAGAAAAAAAGTTAATTTCTAGTGTGGGAACTTGTAGTTGTGCAGAGCTAAAAAAAATATTTTCAGTCTTGATTAGAAACTAGGAAATTCTAGCAGTAGATGTGGTCTATCTC
>NW_010115229.1:48123-80424 GCF_000699245.1 Pterocles gutturalis | reverse complement strand
ACCACAACCCTTTGAGTGCGGCCGTCTAGTGAATTTTGACATTACACTTTTTACTTTTTATGGAAGGATCACAGATGAGAAAGAAATGGGAAGGCTGTCTTGCTGGACAGTGTTACCTGCAGATCGTGGAGCTCACAGAGAACTTACATCAGTACCTTACATGTAAGAGAAATACCTTCAAGGACAAGACCGAAGGTGCAAAAGTTGCACTTTGCTTTAATATTAACCTAAAAAAAAAATTGTGCCAGCCTTCATTACACTTCACTATAGACATATAAAAGAAGTCACTAAATTAGGAGCCCACATTTCCACCCAGACAGTGCAGACAGAGATGTATCTATTTGTCTCCACTGACTATTGGGAATCTAAAGTACCTTCAGCTTAAACTATACCTCCCACTTCAGCCTTTCTGTTAAACTAGGGAAAGGAGATTGCATTCAGGCCTAAAGGCCTTCATTCTTAAATGAAAACATTAAGTCAACAATACAGAATAAATTCTCGAGTTTTCCATATCAGCACCCAGACACTCTGGTCCAGCAGGCATCCTGTGTCTCAGGTGGTGACAGGACCACTATTCCTACTATTCCTGTCACTTCTAAGGCCGTGTGTTTGTAGGCCACACTTCCTAGGAAAGTAAAACTGAACACTTTTCAGATTCAAATACAGAAAAGAAACCACTGACAATGCTAAAAACATGTCACCTGCAACACTGAAAGTAAAATTTAGCCTTATAAGTTCATTTACTACTTGGCTTCATTGCTCAAGTTGCCAAAAATTATTCACCTTCCCTAGTTATATTAGCACTACTTATTAGGTTGACAGGGCTTAATTGAGAACTAGACTATAATAAACTGATTTAGGCCTTGACTTCCCAGAAGATATGTCAAATTTCATCTAATTGCATGTGGTATGGAATTGAACTGGGCAACACAGGGAAAGAAATGAAGAAATAATGTACTTCTAAGTTTTACTTCTCTTGAGGGAAGTATGAGAGAAATTAAATCTGCAGTCTTCCTTGGGTAGATCTACAGGGTCCAACACAGTTTCCTGTTAGAGATTTCTGAGATAGCAGAGAGCAATCTGACATGTCTGTCTGGCATTGCACAGGGCTGTGGAGAGATACTAGCCTGGGTGTCCAGCAACAGGATAGCATGACAGTCAGCTTGGGCTAATGAAAAGTCAATGCAAAGGTCTCAGTGACTGTTGGCATCAGCCTTCTAAACATGACTCCTGTCTTTTAGTGTTAAAGACACAAACCCTTACATGTGTGTAAAGTCAGGCAGAGAGGTCAGTGAAGGGCAGTGGTCATCCTATTATTTGTCTTCTACATAAGTGATATTTTGTATCAATAAGAACAATAATCTGCTGAACTTTTAGTTTCAGTCGTGATTTTAAAAGTATTTTCTTTTTTCCAATACATAGACAATTTAGGAATTATATTTTACAGTTTCCTGCAAATAGCTTTCTTGTATTTGTCTACAGGGAGGGCCTGTATTTACAATTAAAGTACATTACTGGTGCTAACACAGGAGAGTCCTTACAGTGAACAGAAAGAATTCTGAAGCCACCTGCTTTCTCCAAGAATGTTCTTGTGATGTAAAGCTGGAACAACCATGCTATAGATATGTGAAAAATGATGTCTTATAATGACTATGAATCACACTGCAAATCATCCCGTGCCATTGAGTTGTAATGCAGAATAATACATTTGTCATTTCCTGGCTGTGAAAGGAAGGGATTTACACCCACACTTGCACGAACCTAATCCATATAGCTCATTCTGCACTGCCGTCATAATATCTTTGGAGACTGCTACAAGACAATATAATGAGGTTTGATATAATCTGGTGTAGTGGTGTCATGTAAATTAAAGTAGACATCTTACTCGGTTGGTATTACAAGGCAGGATGTGGACACTTCTAACAGGAATATTAGGACTGGTATAAATGAAATAGGAATGGAAATGTGCATATAAGCACCAGAAGAAAGAGTCTTAGAGGAATGGCCTGTGATTTGAATGAAGAACATTTGTTCACAGCAATAAAATTGAGAAAAGTGGTGTTTACATCAAGACCAGAAAGCCTTCACTTGGATAAAAACACAGTGCAAACAGCTAGCGAGTGGAGTACCCTCTAAATCTGACAACAGGAGGATGACTGCAAGGTTATGGCACATCACATATGCCCTTCCTTTTCCTACATGCCCACCAAGGAAACAGACCATAGGCATAATGATGTATATATTCCAAACCAGCAAAACCAGATACTGGCCCTGCCTAAGGATTACAGAGGCTAAAATAAGGAAGGTTCTGAGGGAAAGAACTGCCCCGTATAACTGCTGATCCCTAAAGTGTGTAAGAGATCTGTCCAAAAAATATTTCAGCAAGAAGAACCTAAGAGATATGATGAAGACTTGCAGGCTGGTGTCCTTTATTCTCTGTGTCGCTCACAAATGATCCTGGCCAGACCACTTGAACACACACATCCTGGTGCTTTCTTGTGGGAGTGTGAGTCAATGGAAACTATCAGAGAATGAGTGTGAGTGGGTAAAATCAACATACTTGATTATTCTGTAAATAAAGATCACCTTCCCTTTCCATAAGGTCTGTAATTGTCATACAAATTTCCTACCAGGAGAAATGGGTAGACTCTATGCTGTCAAAATCAGAAGTTCATTTTTTCCCTCATTTTCTCAGTAGAAAAATAACCACCCTGACCTTGCTGCAGCAGGGCGCGTGCAGGACAGCAAACTGCTCCCACTAGATAGTGACACCACAAACCTCTGTATTAATATAAGGCCTGGCCAAAATGTTCTGTATTAGGATACCAGGCCTAACTGAAAAAGAGAAGGAATATTAAGACAATATTTGGGTGTACAGGGATAGGGTTAGGAAAGCCAAGGCAGGTCCATCAGCAGCAAAAAGACAACTGGGGAAAATATGGGCCTGCTGCTAAACAGGCATGGATGACATGGTTGATACACTTGATGCCTTCTTTATCCCAGTCTTGACTGATTATCACAGGTCCCTGAGATGAAAGGGAAAGCCTGGAGCAAGGAGAACTTACCCTCGGTGGGGGAGGATCAAGTCAGGGAACATTTGAGCAAAGTGGACATTTGCAAGTCCATGGGACCTGGTCAGTGCCTTGATTTGACAGGAATAAATAACGGTGCTGCAGTCTGTGCTATTTCCATCTTCCAGTTGTTACAAACAGCAGTAACCCAGTGCTCTTTTTGTGTGAATTTATGCACTTTGGAAAGAAGATGTCTAAGTAATTACAGTAGTTCAGGCTAATTTCTCTCTGACTTTTAGATGGTATTAAAGACAAGGAAATACTTGTGACTGAAAGTCTCCCACATAAATCTATAAAAACAACTATAAAGTCTAAGATTGCGAGACAGCATTACCTGAAATAATTGGAAACAGGATAAAACGCTGACCCATATTAAAAAAAAATTCCATTTTACACATATATATATATACATACACCTGTAGGCTGACACATGCATGTACACACCTGCATACACAGACACATTCCAAACTTGTATATGTCTCATCCTTAAAACAAGCAGTGATTAAAATGGACAAAAATACCTTTTCTACTAATAATTAAAATTAGTATTCAGGAGAATTTTTGTCTATGTATCATAAATACCAAGAATTTCAATAAAACAGAGAAGTATAATTTCACCTAAAATTTGACTTATTGTTCTGCTCATACAGAATTCTGGAATATTTCAATTTTCAGCAAGATTAATATTTTTCCCTTGATGTGTTATTTCTTCAAATAACAATATTGAATAATGATTTAAAGATAGTTAATTTAATTCTCATGGAATTATTTACAAAGTTGAGGTGATGTTTTTTGAGTTTTTTCACTCTCCGCTTCAATTTCATAAACTTATGTAATTGCAATTTTAGTCCTTTTCTCTGTTTTACATAAAATTATTTGGATTAAATCTATCATTATTTAGCTTAGATGGTCTGGTTCCTGAATAAGGACAAAACAATTGCAAGATTCTCAGTTTTTAATAATGGAATTTCAGTGTTCATTAAGCTTATTAGTAAGCTATTATGAACACTGCACTTTAAAAATTATGTTACCACTCATTTATTTATTGTAGAATCATACATTACATCACTTATGTTACTCCTCAAGAAAACAACATTGCATTTGCATCAAACCTATCATAATCTGGTTGTGTTGCTTAGATACTGTAAATTTCAAGTTTAATGCATTTTATGTAGACATTTTACTTGCAAAGAGCAAGCACTGCTTCACATAATACATACTCAGAAAACATTTGTTATAATTTGCAATTTACAACCTGTTATGGAGAAGGAACAGTGTAGTTTGTTGAGACAAGATTTTATATGTTCAATAATATTAAATCTTTATAAAAATACTCAACACATACCTGTTCCCAGGCAAAGACATGTTGATTGAAGTAGAACTGAATTTGTTCATTAGCAATGTTGATACAAAGTTGTTCAAAGGAATTTTTTTTGAAATTCTCAAAGCCAAAGATATCCAGAATTCCAATGTTCAAACCATCATCATTTCCACTGCAAAGATTAAATAAGCTTTCTATTGTTGTACCTTTATTTTACAGTCACTAGCTTCATTATTATTTCACAAAAGGAAATAATGGGCCAAATCTGTATGACAGTTAAATAGGATGATTTTTGCTAAACCAGCTATCTCTTAAAATAACAATCAATTTTTGTTTGAAATACAGTACATGGAAATAAATTCAAAGATGACTGCATTTGCAGACCAGATACATCAAATCACATAATGACTGAATCAATTGATAAGTGTATAGAGGATTTAAGATTTTATTTTTAAATTAATATTTGTTAGCTATTATTCTATTGTAAAAAACTGACTACAGTGCAGGAACAACATGGAGTTCTTTTTGTTTCTCTTGTAATGAAACAGGCTTTACTCACCAGCATCTTGAAATTAGAGATTGCTGTCATTAAACATGATTCCTTCATATTATTTATTCACAACAATTAAACTGCTTATTTTAACATGAAAGTCAAAAGAATGAATATCTAGACCTTTTATGCATCTAAATAACTACTTTAAGTATTGGAGTGTGGTATGAATTTAAATTAAGTTCCAGAGAAGTACTACTAGTAAAAACTTCAATTTGAAATTTCAGCTAAGGCACTCAGAGATAAGTAGTCATTTCTGCAACTGGAAAAAAGCTCTAATATTTGTGTTTATTGTCTGAAAAAAAAATTAAGAGGATATAACTGAAGTTGACATTAGCATTTTTCTTAGATAAATTAAAAAGAATAAATCACATTCTATCTATAAAACTCTTTTGAGGGTCTATCTGTAACCACCTTTTTTTTCCCCCCCATAAAAAGTGCAGGAAATCAGATCTGAAGAATGAGCCTCAAGATACTAATGAGTAGCACTTGGACCTTTTTGAGAAGTTGATCTCAAAAATGGAAGCATTTTATTGTGGACGGATCAAAGGTATTTGCTGATTTTGACCTGAATTGATGACTATTTTATCTGCCTAGAAGTTACATTTTTCATGATTAGACTGCTGAAATTTGTCTGTCTCATTCCTTCCCAGAGTTAATTACAAAATAATAGCAAATACAAATTACTGCCATAACCAAAGCAGACTTCTGGGGTTTTTTCTGTAGAGTGAACATTTCAGATCAAACTTTCTCCCTCCTCACCAGCACAATAAGTATTCAATTTCAAAAGGGCTCTGTAACAGGCAGTGCTGCATGCACTTTGTCCTGTCACTTACTGATTAAAGTTCTGCTTATTGCTGTTCTGCTGTAGCCATACATATATGGTTATATATAATATTTGAAAGTTTAGACAAAATTTTGGATTGCAGCCTTGGCTTTCCTCTGATGTTTTAAAAAAAAATATATGTATCCAGAAAATCCAGATTTGCAAACCAAAGCTATTTGTTATTGATATTTCACTTCAGGCAGTCATAAGTTTGTCCCTTTTCACTGCTATTACCAGCCATAGAGGGACCTATAGGATCTACAATATAAGCCACATAATTCCTTCTTTGATTAATTTGCAAAATGTGCTATAACCTCACTCCCAGTATCTTTCCTGTGTGTGTGTGTGTGTGTGTGACTGCCATCCATACCTACTGTATTTTCACTGCATACTAGGAATAAGATAAATGCTTTTTTAACATGGTGGTGTCATAAATAAAAACGTAACAGAGAAAAAGTAGATGAGAATACTAATAGACAATATTATTCCCACAGAAAATCTCTCTTTATCCTGGAAAAGCTTCTTTTACCTTAAATGTTTGTCAGGTTTGAGTAAGGTGTTGATGCGATTGACTATCCAGCTAAAGAGGCGCCCGTACAGTGCTTTGGCCATAGCATCTCTGACATCAGTGGCTTTTTCCACAGTGTTGGGCCGAATAATTGTTTCTCCTCGAGTCACTACACAGTGAGAGGTGAGGGCCTCTTGCAGTTCATCTGCCTGAATACACAGCAAGGACGCACCTAGGAAGGAAGGTCACAGGCCCAGCTCAGAGGCAGACTTTGGAAGGAAAAATATGCATTTTTGCAATCAAGGCTGCAAGTGCAATGTATTATGAACAACAGACAAATCAAAGTCTGGACTAATGAGGGTGTTCGCACCAAACAACTGTCAGTATCTAACTTAGTCACCAGCCTTCCTAGCTTCCACTGCAGTCAATGGGTAAGTGATTCAAAGAAGAGGTCTTTAGGTTCTAAATTGCTTTATCAAGGAGGCAATTTCTCCAAACTGTCTATGGAGAAATGCTAGGGCATCTAGGTGACTACGTCAGGAGTATGTAAGTTGTGAGGTGTGAATATCGGTGTGAATATCCCTCTCAGTTACAACCCATTTGTGTAAGTCATTGCTGTCCTCCTTTTGCTCCAAAAAAGGGTGCTTCTTTCCCAGTTGCACAATATTTTCTATCTATGCTAGGAAAATGTGTATAAAGATAGCATGAAGACTTCATTATCTCCCCAGCTGTAATTACTGAGGAAGAGCAGCAACTTCCTTGAGAATCTTTGCTTCTTTCCCTCTTCTTCCGCCCTGCAGCCTACAATGTAAGGTATCCCTTCCAAAGAATTACTGAGACATATTTCAACAGGCACACATGGGGAAAAAGTAATGAGTATCTGAGAAAGAAACTGGGGAAAAAACTATTCAAAGTGTTAATGAGGTTCTCCATCAAATGTTCGAATAACCTTGGAAAAATTCCAAAGATTTTCTTTTCAGGCATCTGCAGTATTAGTCATGTTTCCTGAATGCCACTGAACTGGTTAGTCAAATAAGGTGCATAACATGGATTTTTTTTTTCTTTTTGCATTTGAATTCAGGTGGGCTTGGAATTAATCTGTCTTCAGCATTTAATTTTTCTTGCAAAATTTCCATGTGACTATAGTTTGGCCATAAAAGTAATTCACTATTAAAACACTAAAGGAAATCATTCTTAAATCAAGAAAAAACACTCACAATTCTCAAGGGCTACTGGATTGGAAATGTTGCTCTTGTCGATCATATGTTCAGATACCACTGCAGAAAATTCAATGTTACCCACATTTAAAATGGCAGCCAGGACACTGTACACACTTCCAAGTTCCTGCAAAGTATATTAAAAAAGATCATAGAATCATAGAATGTCCTGGGTTGAAAAGGACCATAGTGATCATCTAGTTCCAACCCCCTGCTGTGGGCAGGGTTTCCAACCAGTAGAGCAGGCTGCCCAGGGCCTCATCCAGCCTGGCCTTGAATGCCTCCAGGGATGGGGCATCCACAACTTCTCTGGGCAACCTGTTCCAGTGCCTCACCACCCTCTGAGTGAAATACAACAACGAGATGCAACACTTAACAGCCTGACAAATATGTCACTTTGGTTTGGGTGATGAGCACGCACGTGTGTTCTTTCGGAAGTGTGGAACAATCACTGTCTCTCTCTTGTTGCCTGCCACGCGCCCACTACTTTTCGGAATACTTTCCTCAGTAACTAGTCCCTGTTCTGTACTCGGCATAGTCTTTCAAGTGTAAGACACCCAAAGAGGGCAAAATATAGACTAATCTCTCTTCCATACTTGTTGGCAGGACAGGATTGACATGGAGCAGGGGAAGCACAAAACAAATTCAAAAGATTATTTATATCCATTCTTCATTGTGTCTGCAGGCACAACTGTGTCTAAAAACATAATACCTAGATCAACAAAAGTATAAAAAAACCTGCATCTACATTTCTTAGATCACGGAAACACAGGTACTCCAGGTAATAGGTCTGCAACAGCTCCACCAACATAATCAGAAAAAATTTCACTGGGAGAAGAGTGAGACCTCACATCTCTGATTTGGAAGAGCACTTTGCCCTTCAAAATGTCAGTTAGGAACTGTGTACTCACCAAAGCACTTTGGTATGGACTTTGCCTTAAACATATTTATATTTCAAATTATTTAGTAGGTTCTAAAGAGGGATTCTGCCTTGAAAAAGGGGTAATCTTAGCCTGGACAATTAAGTGGTATATGCAGTAAACTATTTTAAGTACTTACATATATATATACAAAATCATATTTGCAATTAATGAAATAATGCTTTCACTGCAAGTTTGACTTAGATTTGAACTGTGAATTTTCATCTGAACTGTGAATGTTTATCAGTGTACTTGATGATCTCTGAGTATTTTCTACACAGAAATGCTGAGGTTTTCCTGTAAAGCAGAACAGGTTTTAAGCTAGGACTCTATGATACTATATATTCTGAGGCATGCAGTAACAGCATATTTTATAAATAGCAGGTTTATAAGTTTTATATAAGTTTTATGAGAAGAAGTTTTGTAAATTTGATTGGTCTTTTATAACAATGTACTGTTCATAATTGCACAGCATTTTAGCCCTAATATTCAATAGTTTGCTGGTACCATGTCAGGCATCGTTTATTCAGATAAAAACCTTAATTATTTTGGAACACTTGATCTTGGTTTCAACACTTTCAGAAGTTAACCTAGCAGTTAATACATTAATTATTCCAGTGACAGCAAGACAAACTAGATAAGCTCACTCTAAAACAAATATGCTCAGGATGACTGGTGCACAGTTTCCCTAGGTTTTAAGCAATCATTTTAATTTTAAGCTTAGGAACACAGATGAAATGCAAAAAAATGGATAGCTTAACTTCTGCCATTATTCTGTACAGTAGCTGCTGACATTTTTGTGCCCTTTTCCAGTGTGTTTGAAATATGGCTTGATTTGTCTCATACAGCATGGGTATTGTTCACCCCAGGCAGTCCTTTCCTATTAATTTTGCCATGCAGCCTGAAATAAAACAGTGTGATTTTAAGACAGCAAGACTGACAGTAGTTACGATTATAGCCTGTCAGTCAGTTAAAAAAAAATTAAAAGGAAAAAGCCTTGTTTAGGTCTCAGTTTTAATTGCAGTGGAGAAGCTATTCTATCCAAGGTTTTCTGCTAATAAAACACAGAACATGCTTATATCGAACCTCCTCTGTGCACTGGGATGAATGTCAAAGATTAAGGCTGCATTACTAAAAAGTGAACTTAGAAAAGTAACTCATGGTCTTACAGTATCATTTTCTCACTGAAAATAAATTGTCTCTGCACATGTATTCTGTATCAGAACCTCAGCAGGGGAAGAGGACTTCTCTGTTCCTTCACTCTTGCAAACACAGCCTCAGACAGACAAATTCACCCTGCAGAGAATGTAAGACAGGCTAACCTGAATGGGGCTCACATGTAACCACTGTTAGATTGCCTGTGATACTCAACCTGCTTCTGAAACTGTCAGGGTTCTACAGGTAGATGATTCTTCGCAGGCTCAGCTCATGGTGGCTTGCTGAGCTAATCAAGTGAAGATGCACGCTAGAACTGCACAATGCAGCCAGTGACCTAGTTCTAACTGGATCTTCAATATATAAGGAAGGTCTTCTCTTTTGGATGATCAGGATTATTGTTTCCATCCATCAAAGTGAACAAAAGAACTGAGAACAAAAACAGACTTGCTGCTTTCCATAGTACAGGACTTATCAAGGTCTCTGGTGCTGTGACAAAACTGCTATCAGTGCTGAACTGTGCATATCCTTCCACGCTGCTTCTGGAAAGGTGAAAGTACAGGTGTGAAAGGATGTGTGATATCATAGGTGTGATACTACTAAGTGCAGTTGTGAATAAGCATGTAGAGGACAAACAGAATGAACTCCACTGCTACTATGGTGTAATGCAAGACGAGTATGGAGGAACAGAATAGGTGAATAAATCTGTTCTGCTAGCTATTCAAATATTTACACTGAGGGAAGCCACAAATGTTCAACTGAAGTGTGCAGTTTTCTGCGAAAAGCTCCTTACAACATGGAGTGTTGTCAAAAAAATTAAACCATACATCCATTCTGCAGCACAAGTGCTGTATTTCACAGATACTGTATGGATCATACTCCTACTATCGTTTATGATACATAAAGTCAATGGTAAACTACAGCTGTGATGTACACTTCTCCTAAGAAGAGAGAACTAGGGTGCAGGATGGGGTTTCCTTCCTTTGCATACTATTTAATAAATCCAGAGGCCTGTTTTCTTTTTTTTTATTGTAATTATAACAAAAACAGCCTGAGGAGAGGGGTTTAATGGCCATGATATGAGATCATAAAGAAAGAATGGGTTCAGTTAATGTTCAGTCATGAGATTCATTCCAAAGGGATGTAAAAACTCCACTCAGCTTTGCCCCTGGAATTGTGAAAATGTATCGAGTTCATGAAAACTCAGATCAACTCAATGAATTTTTAGAACTCTCACCATGGACTTCATCTTAAAACAGAGCTAAGGCTCATAGTCACAGGCCTAGAATTGTAGGCTAATAACTAGTTACAACATAATTTTCTAGAAATCTAATTTGCAAAAGTCTTTCTCCCAATTACTCAGCTGTGCTGTGTTCACTGCTTTCAAGGGCTTGTTGACTAATACCATTTTATTAGTTTATCAGTGCTTTGAAACCTTAAAAATTTAAATGTGGTAATATAGCAGTAAGTTGACCATGCAATATCTTAAAACATGAACACACTGCTGCTAAAGGAAGAAAAGAATAAGGGAGATTATTTGCACACTTTATATAAGGTTTTCGTGATTAAAGTAGCCATTACAGTTCATTAAAAAAGAAGGATTATCAGCACTCACCTCCAGTGTAAAACCTATGACTTTGAAGCACTGTTCAATTAATTCAAACTGAGATTTATAAAAGCTATTGTTCATGAAATCTTGCACTATTCTGAAATGATCATTTTGCAGATATCTGAAAGAGTTGACAGATACGGAGTTAGAATGTAAATGAGGTTGAGAATTCAACAACCCTGCATTTCTTAGTAATCAATTTATGTAAAAATAAACTGCATTACCTGGGAGGTCTGTATTCTGGCAGTTTATAATGTGCCAGTTTTTTCTTTTCTGCCAGACCAGCATAAATATAATAAAAAATATGGAAGTTTTTCTCTCCTCTGAAACAACAGAAACAAACTGGTTTAGTAATGTAACTATGTTACATTTACTGATGACATATATGCTATTATTAAATGTTATTTTAATAAGAGACAAGATCATGCAAACTGACAGAGGACTCTGAAAGAAGCTTTATTACACAAGTTTTTGTGAAGTCAATGTGCTTTCTGTGCCATTGCGTGTTTGTTCTGAAGCTGCCAGGGTGGCTGCTCTGTGCAACAAGCAGCTAAATGCTGTTCTGCCTTTGATACAATTGGTAGATGCTGGGTGAGATTTACACATTGCTCACCCACTCGCATTAAATGGACTGCTTAACCTCCAATTATTTTAAAAAATCTTCTGACCATGGGAGGGCTGTAAACTCCTGATTTAGTGAATCCCATATATTTGCTGTATCTTTTACCCCTGAAGCAAGAAAGCATTTTAGCAGACATTCAGCAAAAGGCCTTATGACTTGGCATGCTTTGCCTAAAAGTTAGGTGCCCAAACTCAGAACAGAAGGTTTATTTTCACATCCAAGGTTCCTGTGTACCTTATGAGGAAGAACTGGATGCTTAGGTGCAAATTTGCAACCACCACTGAACCCTGAGATGGCCTGAGATTTCATGATGAAATGGCAAAAAGGAATTGTGTTCAAACCTCACCATTTCATAAAATTGCCTCTAACTTTAAATTGTTTATTGAAACATTCCAGGGAATACTTAGTTCTTCATGTCACAAATCTACAACAGGCAACAAGGTCATGCAGAACTACCAAAAGGATAAAAATGAGTAAGATATCAGCAAGGGGGAAACATTTAAAACAGTGACAACGTTCCTGTCTCAAACTTTGTTTTTCCTATTGTTATTATGGCAGAAATAGAGTTGCCAAAACATTTTTTATCTGAATGTGCTATATATTAGGACAGAGAATAAATTTCAATAATTTAAATTAATTGGAAATGCCATTTGATTTTTCTTTCATTTTATAATACACACATGACAGAGATGGATCTGTACTGTGTTTGGTCCATAACCTTTTGTAACCAAATCCTACTAGATACTCCACAATGGAAAACAAGCATTTGAAAATAAAAGCTACAATACTAGAGGAAATGTAGAGGAATTAAATCAAAGTGACATACTTAACACAATCCTACAAACTTACCTCAAAATTCCACAAAGGAATTTATAACTTAACTATAAGAAAGTTTTTAATTCTTTATGCATTACAATACATTTTATTTATCACATATACATTTTATAAGATTTGTTTAACTAACCCAGGAGGCAATGAAAAAAAAATTGGGAGTAGTTTTGAGCAAGCTTACAGATTTATAAGCTATTCATACATCATTTACAAGAAAAGAAACCAGTACCTTATTCATCTTTGTGTTTTGTCCCAAGATAATTCCCTGCATTGTAGGCCTGCTCTGTAAACCCCAAATTAGGTCAAGTATCATTTTTATACTTACACTGCCTGATGGACAACTCTGGATTTTTCAAGGAGATACTCTGAAATCTGAGCTCCTACAACAGTGCCACCACAAGTGAATTTCATTTCTAAATATTTTCCAAATCTGCTTGAGTTATCATTGATGATAGTGCCTGCATTTCCAAATGCTTCTACAAGGTTATTCACCTGGAGGATCTTCTCCTGTAGAGTCCTGTTATTAGCCTGGATATGAAAAAGATATTGCTTAAAATTATCATTCAGATACATTAATTCTTAAGTGCTTCTTCCCTCTTCTAGTTGGTATTGTGAAGCAAGACATCATCAGGGCAGCCATTCCCATGCGAATCATATGGGAAGAAAGGCATGTATATATCGTGAAACCTGTCAGAATAGCAACATAGCAATCTGCAGGACTAATGTCTGGCTGGAAGAGATAACACACATAATGATAATGACAGCACCAGAACTAATCAATTTATCTGTTCTAGCACTCTGAGATGGCCAGCCTGCTTTTAGGATCCTTGATAGAATCTGCTCACTGCTGTGCTCCACCAAACCAATAAATCAGTTTGCTTGCACCTCACTTGGGAAATCCAAAAGTGGCATTTCATTTAGACAGTTACAGTGGTCACTTCCCAGAATGACCATGTCCCACTGACTGCAATCTGGCTGTGGAAGGAGGTGAAAAGCTAGAAGAGGATTTTATTTAGTACAGTTTCAGTCACTTGAAGACACTCCATTGAACAAAGAATGGACTGAAGAAGTCACAGCCCTCATTGCAGTGGATACTTCCTTTCAGAATCCCCAAAATACTGCCAACCATCAACATGGTGTTCCAATCTGATCTTACAGTAGTTCTTTGGAAAATGTATTACAGTCTGCCCCACCACCAGCGCCCTGTCCATAGGTACAATCAGGCAAAGCCTCCCCTTGGAAACCCACCTTGCCCAGGACAGTGAGTCCAGAAGATGGGCACTTTGCGTCTTGCCAGCTCCACTTTCTCCAGAAATAACGATACACTGCAGAGAACAAGAGCATGAGTCTGAGCTCATTACATACCTCTCAGCCTTGCAAGGGATATAATTAAGACACCTCATCTTTACCTGATCAGAGTTGTATGTCACCATGGACTGATAACCTATGTCAGCAACAGCAAAAATATGAGGAGGGTTGGCAGTCCGTTTGGCTCCAATATACAATTTGGAATGCTAAGTATAAGAAAAATTAAAGCATTATCAGTGTCCCTTAACTTTTTAAAGTCAGAGTTTAGTTTTATTTTCAGTGTACAGTATGCTGAGGTTACAGCAGTGGCATTTTCTGAGGGAGCTGTTACTGCACTCACTATACCACGAATTTGTATGTACTTGTTACTATAAGAATTGCTAAAGAAGATGAAGCACAATTTTGTATTATGTCAGACATGATTATTAGAAGAAAATTTAATGTTGCCAGACATCAAGGACTAGCTTACAATTTCATTTTATTTGTACTTCACATCCTCTTATTATTTCTGCATGATATTGCTATAAAAACTTAAGATCTTTTCTGTGCCTGTAGTATCTGATAATTAATAATGCCAAATTATTGTATGACCAGACTTTCATATCTGTCCCCTTTTGTATATATTCACAATAGTTAAAATTTTACAGGGTTGCTTTGTGAACTGTCTGATCAATTAAATAGCTATGGCTTCCCCAGCTCTCTTGGGAGGAAATGCCTGCAGCAACCACCTCCAGCCATTCACAGAAGTTATCCATGGGATGTTGAGAAGGAATGCTGCCTCCCACAAAGAGGGTCAGAATCACTTATTTGTACAGATACTACTTCTGAACTAGATGCTATGGGCAGCTAGTGCCTTTACACTCTGTGGAGTTCTAGTCAACAAATCTCATGAAGTTTAGCGTAATTCATCTCATCCTAGAATGAATGTTAAGAGTCACTAGAAGAAGAATAACCTCAAAAATCCTATTTCTAGCCATTGATCAAAACGGATCACTTTCTCAGATATAGCTGTTTGCACTTTAGACAGGATATAGACATGATCTACACTGTAGACATAAAGATATCAGAAATTAAATTTTTTGAAGTTTCTCATATCTGTGTTGAAATTCAGCACATGAGAAGGATGTGTGTCGATATGCACTTGCAGGGGCAACTGTATTGGTAATTCTGCTTTTCAGAGTGAACTGAAGTTAATCTCAAAAATGGTCTTACCTTATACTTAACACAAATATTCATATTTTAATGGAAATCAGTGCTAGTTTAAAAGAACCAAACCTAGATTTTCACACCTGTGAAGAATAAATATCTATGTTCCGAAATGGATTGACAGCAATGAGAATGTCTCCAACATAAGTGTAGATCTGATCCTTGGCGTAACCCTTCTGCAACTGCTCTGTTACTGTATTCTGATGGAGAAAGAATAGCAACATTGAATCACATGGAGGAAAAAATAATATTAGGAAAATGTATTAAATATTTATATAGTTACAATGAGGGAAGGTATTAATAATCAGGAATACAATCGATCGTGATCAAAAGTGAGTAACACTTTCAAACATACTGGCATTCCTAACTTCTTGTGTCCAAACTCACTTTGAACAATATATACTTCCAGATTCCCAAGTGGCTGCAGAAAAATTAGTTAGTAAGTACTGCTTTAATTCAATTAATCAAAGGTTTCCATGAGACAGTGCTGTCATAATTTCTAACACTACAGCTTCATGTAACTCATCAAGCAAGAGCCATATGCTTGAATTCATAACTACCATTACAGCTGCTCTAACTTTACTCCCAGTTATAATAAGAAATAGACGTTCAACTGTTTGGATCCTATTCACGTAAACAATCAGGCATCTTTCTGTATTAACGACCAGTCCCTGCTGGGATTGTTCTTTGCTGCTGCAGAGCCAGTTCTCCCTGAATCAAGAAAAAAGAAGGGTCCACTAGTGGCATACCCAATTTCTTGACATGATTCCCCTCAACTTCTTCTGCATGCAGAGATCAAAACAGGACATAGAGCCGGATGAAGAAATTCAAACCAGCCTTGAGACTATTTTGAGGTACATGTGAAAATATTTAGGTGCTGGAACAGAACGACCAGCAGCAGAGGACTACAGAAGGAATTGCTTTCCCTCCACATCCATCTGTCCACAGAGCTGTGCACTGTGTTCTGGTTAATGCACTCAAAACCCGAATTCTCAACAGCTGAAAAGGTTACATTCCCTTCACAGGAAAACATAAGGAGAAAACTTTAGCTTTCTATTGCCTTGATAAACTCTTCCCTTTTTGTTTTTGAATGCTGCCTTGCTTTTGGCCACAACCAGATTGACATTACAAGAATTTTTAGGGGAATTACTGCCCTTTTTCAAATTATTTCCTGCATTGATAGAAGGTCTCCTGTTCTGCTTTTCTGATAGGGCTATCTAAACTAGAAAAAAAGTTTGAATGGAAAAAAGGAGACAGTTCTGAGAAGCTGCCAGTCATATGTGAAAGAGGTTTTAAACTGGACTGGATTTAGTAAAATATCACAATATCACATAGCCAAATGATGCCTTTAGGTGGAGGCTTCCTGAGGACTTTCCTGGGAACACTCCACCTCTGAGGAGATGGGATAAGCTTCCGGCTCATCTGTTTTTTTGCATGTCTTCTCTTTAGCTCAGACTGTTTATATGCTTCACAGCAAAAGCTAAACCAGTCTTGCCAGCATATGGCTGTTCCCAGTATTAAAAAAAATGCTTAAATCCGAGCTTTGTGTAGATGAAGCTTGGATTAGCTCAATTAGTATTAACTAAACATTAAGCTACTCTAACCAAGCTGTTGGATGATGGAAGATGTTCTGTGGGCTGTTAGCATTATGTAGCTTACCAGCTGAAGAGCCACATTTCGTATTCTGGACTGACGAAGATGAAATACACCAGAGAAGTTTTACGGATAAGAGAATGTGAATTATAGTCTATGCACAGCCCGGTACAAGAAGAATGACAGTTTGTTTACAACCACTGATGGCTTCTAAGACCTGCAGATAATGTGCTGTGGCCTGATTATTCTTTCTGGCTTTGAAGCTTTAAGGATAAACACAACAGACTTCCTCCCTGCCTTATGCATGTTCCCCTGCTCCTAGAGGACTCATTTTCAAACTTTGACAAACCACTGAGACTTATATCAGTAATTTTGTCAAAAGTTCACCAGAAGGCATTCACAGGTCAGAGCCTCAGCTGACATAAATTGATCTCAACGCATGCCCACACCAGAGTAAGTCAATGAGAACCCAGCCTAGGAGAATATGCTATGTCCAAGCAACAGGGGAGAACATACTTGTTCTTGAACCTGGACCAATTTCAGGTTAACACATCATTGCAAACTAGATATTTAGCTGTAATAAAATCCAGTAATATAAATCCTGTTAAGCAAATGGTACTATAATACTGCTTGGTCTAAGGCTGTAACTGCAGAGGGTGTTATAGCTTTGAGTTAGAAATATTCCTGACACAGCACATCTCATTTAAAATATCTGGCATAAACTGGTAAAACGCCATTGTACACTTACAAAACTGAAGTGTGACAATATAGTTGAACTTGAAAATCAACAGCACACCATTGTGTTTTAATACATGGTTACCCCTCTTCAGGAAAATGTGAAAAAGGAGGTTCTTACCTCATCCAGTACCTCCAAGGTTGCTAAATCATCTACCTCTTCCTGGTTTGAAACTAGTGACTTACTGTAGTTCCCTTTCTTTGTATGAATACGTTCAAATCTAAAAAAGAAAGACATGCAGTTTCATGATGTAAGGAAACACAGAGCAGACCTTGCATCTGTAACCATCTTGAACGCAATTCAGCCCAAACATTCCAGCTTTCCATTGTTCTGAAATCAAGCACATGAATGTTTGAATAACAGAACAGGATACAACGTACAGTGCACCTGTACTTGACAATTCAAAATCTATGGTTGATCCCACAACTGATACCATGAAAAACTTTTTCACTGTACAGATCCCTGCTGATCACACCCCGACATCAGCTGCAAGACTGGAGCTATGCAGTACAGGGCAAAAAAGAACATATTTATAAAGCATGTAACAGTCAAACTCTGGCACCGACTTGCAAAAAGAAAAATGACCCAGACAAAAATTATGGATAGGACAAAACCAGGTGTGTATGATGAAATAGTATGGCAAGGATAATGCAGACAAAGCATTCATAGAATCATATATGGAAACATTCCTAGCTTAGCAATGACAATGCTCTAAAGCCTGTCTGAGATGGCCACACTGTAGACCAAAGTGCTACAGAACCACTGCAATATGTGAAGTACATCCTGACCAAGAAGAATTTTCTTAGAGTCTACAGAAAAAAAATTGGGCAAAAAACTAAATTTCAAACCTTTTCCTTATCAGGGTTAAACTTCAATTAAATTTGTCTCAAAGAGAAAATTATTTTCTCTTTTAATTGAACCAAATAAAACTTTATGTAGTCTTACAGAAATTAGCAAGAAAATTCCCAGAGACTTGGATCATTCTCTGTCAGAGTAAAGGCATTGCTAAACAAAGCAAAAGCAGCAGAAAATGCAAGGCTTACAGTTCACATTAGTTATACTTGCTTTATGAGATGGGGAAAATCAGGGAAAGGAAAACTGGATAAGTAACAGCAGAGTTCATAAACTAAATGAAGCTCAGATGTGCAATAAGGCACAGGCACAGAAAGACAACCAAGTAAATCCAATCTCCTGATATATCTTGCTCTGTTTGATACTATAGAAAGGAAGGCACCTCTCAATGGAATATACACCTTGGTAAACTGAGACAGCAGGGAAATTGTGTTGTATGAAACACATTCTTTCTTTACCTTGACTCCAGACACGACCAGGGAAATCTTTTATTTAATTTTGACATTTGGATATATGTCATGAGTAAAAGCAGACAGATGTTTTCTACCCAGGAAAGAACTTTAATATACAGTGAACAGAGGACAGGAGAAGAGGGCAGTTGCACTAAGATGGAAAGTTAGAATAAACGAACATCACACTGATGGTGCAAGCTAAGGGACTTAGCTGTGGGAACACCCACAATGAGATTTACTGATCTATTTTACCCATTTCCTGAACATCATCTACTTCATGTGTGCTACTTCAGGTCATGCAGGCTGTGCACTGATGTGGGATGCAGGTGCAGAAAGTCAAGCAGGCATCCACTTCGCATTTACTGATTGCCAGGACTGAAAGGGGTCTGGAAGAAATGGGCAAGTGATGCCTTCCCAAACTGTAAGTGCAATAAAGATCTCAATGATGGAAGTGCAGGCATGAGTGCATTTCATCTAGCACTTCTTTCAATTTCTCCTGTCTCTAATAATCATTCCCCAGGGGTGACAGAATGGCCTGTCCTCATCCAGCTGCCAGTAACGGAGCACTTTCTTTCCCCATTAGGTAGGTGCCAGCTACCACCGGAGTCTTTCCATTGTCCATAGTGCAAAGGCAGGAGTTTCACACCCACAGCTGATTAATTCTGCAACCTTAATATCAAGACACAAACATCTGAGGCTTCATCACAAGAGCCAGCATAGTTTCATGGTCTAGGTGCCAATATCACAGGCCAATACCCAATGTGGAGGCCAAGTGCGCAGGAAGCACAATGAACACTATGGATCAGCAGAATCTACACTGCCCTGATGGAAGAGAGGGACCAAGTCTTGCCAGTTTTACACCCAGATATTTTGCAGACTACTCTCAAACTGTCATTATGACCCTGGAGTTGCATAAGGAAACAATCTGCTTCCAATGGATTTTTTTGGGAAAGTAATCTGCTTCTTTCCTTCAGTATTTCCTACAGGCCAAAAAGAGACTGCTTGCAGATACAGTTGTAAGGATGATGGTGAGGATGAATTACATAGAGGTGAAAAGCAACATGAATACTACGTAGCACAGTACCAGAGCTTTATTATTGCCATGCAGCACAGAACATGCAACACGTGGGGCTATTTCCACATGATCAGTGCAAATAGGAAAAAAAAGATGCAGGAGGAGAGTGTATCTATATGGCGGAACAAAGGCAGCTTCTGCTGCAATGAATCTGTAACTGGGCTGTAATTTGATACACGTGTAAACATTGAAGCAGAAAACACACAGGAACACAAGCAAGCAGCATCAAAAAGGACGGGGCCTCATGTAAAGCAATTACACACCTCCTAGGTATAACCTCTTCTTCCTTTTTCTTTGGAATCTATTTGCACCATGAGAACAGTGCTGGTAGTACTGTCCTTACAATAACACTGTGAAAAAATTTTTGGTTGTACGTACCCCTAGGCTGTATTAAAAAGGATGTGGTAATATTAAGATTTAAATTAACTCTTCAACCTTGCATAGTCTGCTGCTGCTTTATTTGCATTTACCAGCTAAAGGATATTACTGCATTCAGAGTCAGAGGTGCATGCACAGTCCTACCCCCCCAACAGAAATCTCTCGCCTCCATAGCCCACACTCCTATTTATACCTCTTTTTAACAGTTTTGGTTGAAGATTTAAATTTGGACAGTTGAAACAATTTTTCCTTTGTTCCTGCATGAAGGTCATTTTGTGTCTAGAGAATGCATCCTCTGGATGCATCAGCATGACCTGGACAAAAACCTATCAACATGCACATAAGGGAAAGATGTGGGAACTGCAGGACTATGTCAAGCTCTGCTGTTCTATTTTTTCCATTGCCGAAGGAAGACCCAAAACAAGACATCTGTCAAGTTATTCTTCCCATTTCTGGTGGAATTGCTACACATTAAATACACTTATTTTTTTTTTTAAATGTTACTGCATATCAGTAAGAGAGTAGTATTTCCCAAGACTTATTTCAATTATAATTTTTCAGTTAACAGCTGCCTTGCAGGAAGGGAGGGGAATGTTCCAGTCATGGAGACTTTTCTTTTTCTATTTTTTTTTCCTTTTAAGGAAATGATCTCTATTTATGTCAGGAAGGTTTAATTACATAAAATTGATTCTCCTGTAATCCTCTTCAGCTGACATTATGAGAACACTAGTGCTTGTTAAACCAGATTATATTCTCCATTCTCAGGAGTACAGTAGAGCGGCAGATTTGCACAACACAATATTTTTCTGCTTTGCTGTCAAAGGGCACAGACCCCTCAAGGGCAGCTATACTGCTTCACTTGCTAAAACTCCAACCACTTAAAAAAAACCACAGTAGTGCTATTGACATCAATGCTGAAATTTCATTATTGTCATGCACACAGACATTGTGAACTTAAATAATCATGTTTCTTTGTCCTGTTCAGAAATTACTTGTTACAGTCATGCTTGACAAGGAATTGAAGCAGCTAAAGGCCAGAAACATCAACCCAGTATAGACAAGAAAATGAGTCAAGGCAGCATTGTTTCTGTGCATCCTCCTTCACACCCCCCGCTTATCTTTCAAGACTCAGTTAAATCAAAATGAGGCAACTGCAGATTTTTCTTCAAATTGTCAGAATGTATTTAAAAGATTTCTGATATTTCCAAAAATACCAGGAAAAAGGAAGTGTGACTCATGATGCCCTGTTGAACTCTCTGCCCAAACTGGTTGGAGAATCATCTACAGACTAAGAAGTGACAGGAGAAGGGCTGGCCTTAGTCTGAGTGTAAAGAAGAAACTAAAAATAACCAAGTTTTCTGTAAGGTGAGGGTGGGAACAGCTGTACGCCTCCCAGCAGTTACAAACAGCATTAAAAGTGACAAATGGAAAAAAAGCAACACAGAGAAACCTTTACAGGATCTGTCATTGCTGGTGATTGCATTTCTTTAGAGGCTGCACAGAGCAATATTAATCCACACTTAAAATCAGAATTTTGTCTTCAGCAGATGTATCTTGTGAAATATGCTTAAATAAAACTATAGTCTTACATCTCTGCAAAATCTGTACCTGAATTTAGAAGAGTCTATTGACAGACTCCAGCTGCATCTGCACAGTGTTTTGCAGACAAACCTGTGCTCCTGATTGCACAGCACCTGCTGCAGTCTCAGAGAGCTGTGCTTATGCAATTTTGCTGAGAGCAGAGTGCTGCCCAGCAGAGCTATAGGGCTTTTGATTCAGAGGTAGCCCGTGCCCAGCCAGTTGGGTCATGTCCTGCTCTGCACAATCTGTTTGCCAAAGTCTGTGCTGGTTTACCATGCCCTGCAAAAAACTGCATGCTCTTCAGGGCACTGCAGATTATTAGGTCCTTCGTAATGGGTTCATGAAATGGCTGTATCCTCTGACAATTTTCAGGGAAAAATTTGTGTTCTTAACTGAGCAAATAAGAGCTCTCTGAAAAGGCTCTTTGGGATTAGTTCTTTATTGCTCTCATGCATCAGGCCCCTGTGGCGAGATGAAGCAGAAGCTTCAGAAGTGAGTGATGCCTGGTGAGGTATCTCACCTTCTGGAGAAATGAGTTGCTGAGCAAGTGGACTGACACCACAGTAAAGTAGCAGTTGCAGAGCATTACTCCCAGGGAATCCTGAATGCAGGAGGAACTTGTTCTGTTTTGCTTCAGGAGGTAAACTGTTCTCCATTCAGAAACTGCTGTTGCCCATTTTATTGTACAGAAGGAGACTGGAACCACATTGTTATTCTGCTATAGAGAGGTGTATAATCTACATGCATATGGGACTGGCGATCTGCTTATTCTAAGGCCTGTGTTGCCAAAAACTCTTTTTTGCTTCTACAACCTGAGAGCAGTTTTCAGCATAGCCATCCTACACAGGCGTGTCCTATGCAGGAATACACACCCCTTGTTGGTACAACAAAGCCCACACTGAGTTACAGGAGAGGAAGAAGTGGCTTAAAGTGCTCAAGGATTAGTCTGGAACTCCAAAGGTTTAAGCCTTCTCTAATCCAGATTTCATCTGGAGACCTTGACCAAGTCAGCACTGGACCCTGTGTGAGCTATGTTACTCTGCTCCTCATACCACCTTTGGCGAGCTAGCATGGTGATCTACGCTCCGCCACAGCCGGCCCTGCAGAGTTGAGATTGAAAGGATTGCTATCAGCTGCTTTCCACTGGCAGGATGAGTCAGAGAGAGAGAACACCCAGAAAATAAGAGACACAAGTCTGCGCAATCAGGGAAAGTCGTGGAAGGAAACTCTATGGTACTCCCTGCTGTTACTAAAGGTGAATAAATTGACAACCTCCTTTGTGCATGTTGTGCGTGACCTTCTATGAACTCACCTGAACTTTCCAAAGAGCTAGACAGAGCAACTGTTTAGCACCCTGTCACAGGACTTCAGTGCTATCCCTACATGGCCAATAAAGAAGGACAAACTCTTAGGATAGTAATTCAACTCACCCAAAAGCCCTTGCTCTGAATCAGTCTGCAGCAGAACAGGTCTCTTTCCCATATTTATTTAGAGAGAATAGAAAGATGAGGCTCTTAACCTGGGGACCAAAGTCAGCTGCTGAAATCTAGGTGCAGTGAATATCCCTTGCATACGCAGCTCATTCTGGAATGAGTCATAATTCCCAAGAAATACACGTTGTACTAATCACTGCACATTTCTACACAGATTATTGTAAAAGCAGTCAAGATTAAGACAGCCAAACAACTCAAGATAAAAGTCTTACATGCCTGACTGTCAGGAGTAGCTGCGACAGTTCTGAAGGCCGTTTCAAAGGCA
Source organism: Pterocles gutturalis (assembly GCF_000699245.1). Taxonomy (NCBI): domain Eukaryota; kingdom Metazoa; phylum Chordata; class Aves; order Pterocliformes; family Pteroclidae; genus Pterocles; species Pterocles gutturalis. The sequence goes on along the minus strand of NW_010115229.1, from coordinate 56,855 downwards.
GCTATTTCTGTTGCAAAGTAAAACTCTTTACAATGCAGCTATTTCCCCTCATTTGGTCTAGCTAGAAGTGTAATTTTAGATCAGTTTTTGGGTATATGCTGCAGCACTCATTTTTTTATAATTATTTTCATCACTAATTATAAATTTTAACAGCTATAATGTGACTTACAAGAATGTAAGTATGTGATTGAGGGATTGGCTAAAAGTGAGGGGAAAATTAAGCAGTGTCCAAAAGTGAATGATCAGGCTCAAACGGGGTTATTGTTTCTTCATTAGAAAATTTGTCTTATTTTCATTAGAGATTGTGCAATAAATTCCATTATCATGCTTTTTGTGTCACTGTCAACACAGAAAAGAATTGAAATACTGAATTTAAAGAGCTAGGTGGTCCTAAGGACTGGAGTAACAGATATGGGATGAAGTTTATTTGTATAAAACCTCAAGATCATACTACTAGGATGTAACAGAATTAGTTCCATCAGCTGAAAGTTCGTCAGTTTTACAGTACTGAGGGAAAAGAAGTATCATGATGATTATGAGTCATGAACCACTCTGAAGAGAGGCACATACTGCCTTATGAAGTTGCACAATGAAATAGGCTTTTCTTGCCACAGCCATGATAAAAGGTAACTCCTGCCCAGGACACTTGTCCTGAAAATGACTCTGCTCACCAGGAATTCACAGTTCAGAGAGTACCTAAATGCTAAACAACAAAGCCACAAATTAAATACACTAGGTATGCAACTTGGCCTGCTTCACCTACTCCTTAACATAATTTATCTGCCATAGCTTACTTCATCATTCCATAAAGCAAACTTTAAGAGATGTTTCAGTCAAGATGATGTGGGAAAATATTGATCTATCAAGGGACATTTTCTCATGCTCTTCCAATCATAATTTCTTCAATGTGAGATCTGAGCTAGGTAAGGTTAAGTTGCAAACAGATTTTTTAAGCAGAAAGAAGTGATAACTTTAAAGAAAAACATATTGCAGTTGCTCAAAGTCCAAAAGTGTAATCTAATGAAGCTTATTGCTAGGATTCATGATTTTTTAGAGCCTTGAGTAGCACAAGACATGTTGGTACTCTAAGGCTCTGTTCAGAGGCTACTGAAAAACTACTGAAAAACACGTACAATCTTCCACCAACTTCATTAAGTCTGGAGCAAATCTATGGCATATTGCTCTCATCATCAAGTTGAGACTTCTCTGGTTACTCAGGAGGTTGGTGGGCTCTATTTCTCTTGCTAGGTGTTTGGAAAGGATGCAGGCACAATGAGCTAATGCTTGGTTCTTCTTCACTGGAAGAGCAATAATGGGAAGGTTCAGAGGGCTCAGTGCAATGCCCTAATGACTCAGTGCCTCCTAAATGATACAAAACACCACAGGAACAATGGTGCTAATGGGAGTGACTGCAGGGTGGCTCCACTCTGTGCCTAGAGATCACACAGCCCTCCTGAGCAGACAGGGCACACGAAGATTAGATCCGAGGACCTGGCCTTCTGCAAAAATCTCTGAGAATGTGACATAACCTAACACGATCTCTTCTTTCTGAAATTTACGAAATGCACACTCAGATGTCAAGATGACAAGATCACAGCTGAAACAACAAGCTACTACTGCAGAATGCAGTCAGAGGCAAATTACACCTCAACATGGTGGGCAAACAGGGTGACTTCCTATGGAGTGAACACAAGAACAGTGCACACAGGAAGACGCAGTGGCCAGACCTCAGCTATTAACTTCCAGACATTTTACTTTTTTCTTTCGAAATACAAAATATTTATTAATAAAGTGTAATTTGAAGAGGAGAGGAAACACATAATGAGAAAATAACTGGATTCCCTACTGTCAGCTTTAAGTCAACATTACCAAATTCCTTGAGTTTATACAGCATGCCCATTTATACAACATGACACAGGTAAGAGGATTTCTTCCCTCAGTGGAAGGAAGGGTTCTTTAATCCCTTAAGCTACCTCCCTCCCAGTGACAGCAAGTGGAAGAGCTATGCCTTCAAATTATGGACGAAGAGAGCCTGAGCTGCAGATCAAGAGGGAGCTTTAGAAAGAAAGTTGCCAGCAACCAGTGAAATTTCAGGAATTGCAGAGTAGGGCCCTAACACACCAGTATAAAAACAATCCCAGAACAGGATTATCAAGAAAGGCAGGAGATTCTAAGATGAGACTCTTCCAAGTGACTTGTCACTACATAGCCTATGTGTTGACTCTGAATCAGATTTATGTGGTACTATTGTACAGACTTCTGTTGATACCATTTGCTCTGTGAAGACTGAAGGTCAAGATACACATAATTAGTATTTAAAGACTTTAAAAAAGTATGACTACTGAATTCAAAGAACTGTATATAATCTTTTTATCATTCAAAAGAAGAAAAAACAAATGCCATTCTGTAATAATGTCCTTTACAGGCCTGGAATTCTAATTTCTTCTAAAGTGAAATGATGTACATACTTTTACTACAGTTTCAGCTACTGGTAAATAATCTTTGCTTTTTTTGCTTGTAGAGAGATAGCAATAGATATTAAGATGGGCATTCTTACTGTTTCTAGAAGGCTAATCTTTCTATGCATTCACTGCAACAGACAATCTTCCAGCAAATGTAGTCAATAAATGTGTTAAAGCTGAAGTGATTGTATGTACAGTGACTGTAAAATATGATTTTTACTTGCAGTGTTTCATACTACCTTCAGTTACCTCAGGTATGAAAAGTCTTGGTTAAATCAATGCAAATGAGATTTAAACTAGTATCATCCTACTTGTTAGTATTTTAAACTGCTAAACTGAAATATGGACAGTACACACCAAGCTACTAGTTTAACCATGCCATTTAAATTATACCCTTAGTTAAATAAGTTATTTTTTTGGCACAGATTCAGATAACAAAATTTTATTATTTTCAGAGAGAAAATTCCATCTTCCTTTGGGAAAATCTATGTAGAAATTACACTTAATCAACTGTAAAAGCATAGAGTCTAAAAAGGACGGAGAAAGTGCCAAAAGATTGTCCTGTTCCTGTGCTATTTGACTGCTCTATGCACATGTAAATTGGGCCACTTTATCTTTGTATTGTATAGGCAATGAAAGTTCATGTAATTTGCTTTATGTGGCATGTACCTGAAAAAATGAAAGGATTTTGAAAAAAAGAATAGGACTTGATTGAAAACAAACATGAGTTGTATAAAATGGGTAAAAAAGCTCAAGATAATTGACTTAGAAGCTTGATTTTCAATAATTATTTAGGCTTTGAAAAGACCTGTTTCACAAGTGTTATCAGGATTTAAATTGTTTAGTGTTTTGGACTTGTTTTACCACATATTGTTTCCCTGTGTTTTATGAATAAATACTTTTTAAAGTCTGGAGTATATTGCTGTTTTACTGCTCAGCACTGAGATCCAATAAGCCTCTTTCAATTCCAGAATCTTTCTGGATTATGCAAATGTCAAGTCTGCACCATATAGAACATACAAATCCAGTCTGAGGCTTACATTTAAGACAATTGCATAGATTTTTACTCAAATGCCAGAAAAAAAAAAACTACTACTCGTCCCACATCCACTTACACAAAGTCCAAGAAAACTTGAAAATCAGAAATTATTTAGAAATATATTTTTTATTATTATCTTCAAAGGACAGAGTAAATAGAAATTTCTCCAAAATCAGAACTGAAGACTGCTGTATATATTCGTATTATAAATATGTGTGAAAGGAAATGTGGAAAATTTTAGTAAGCTTTTTCCATACAGATGATAATGCCAAAATGTCTTTTATGTTCCATTAAAATAAAAAAAAAAATTGTCATCCCTTACCTTGTAGCACAGGAGAAGTCGCACCATAGTACATCAATAGTAATCTTCTACTACATTTCACACCTGATACATTACTTCAGTGTACTGGGTGTTTTTTTTTTTAATTGCAAAACTGAGCCAAGCCATTTTCCATTGTTTTAAATAAAAGCCATCTGGTGCTAAGTGATTTACACAGAATTGACATTACTAAATACTAATGGAAGAAAGAAAGTATCTATTTAATAAGACATAAGATTTGAAGTTTGCAAAACCAGGTCTGGTACCACTATTGCTTCTTTCAGTTGGTAGCATCCAATTCTTGCAAGAGCTTGACTAGTTATTTTTAGCATATTTGCTTAAACTAAACATTTTAAGCTGAAAGAGGGTAGATTTAGATATTAGAAAGATATTTTTTCCTGTGAGGGTGGTGAGGCACTGGAACAGGTTGGCCAGAGAAGCTGTGGATGCCCCATCCCTGGAGGTGTTCAAGACCAGGCTGGATGAGGCTTTGAGCAACCTGGGCTAGTGGGAGGTGTCTCTGCCCATGGTGGGGGGTTGGAACTAGATTATTTTTAAAGTCCCTTCCAACCTAGACCATTCTATGATCCTATGATTAGCTGACCATACAAATGTAAGAAAATGCCAAACACCTAACCTTAGCTTTCACCTAACGTTAGCTTTCTGAAAGCTGGGATCCTAATCTGCATCTTGAGTCACATGAGTATCTAAAGATTGCTTCATCCCATGTGTGAATCATGATGCCCCTCTCTTTCCACTGGCTCTGTAGGGGACCCCAAAGATCAAACTCTTTATTTTTCGGACAGCTAAAGTTATGAGAGGTGAAGCACTCTCTGAGCACTAGCCATTCTGAAACAGTGAAAGTATCAAAATTGTCCCAACTGGTCTACTTTTTAGCTACCTTTACCTTGCCTTTTCAGTGACTCCCATTTGTTGATGAACATCAATAAATTCCATGAGCTGCCTTTGTAGCATGTTTTCTTTTCCTTCAATTTGCTTAATAAAATCATGCTGCAAAAGAGTAGATACTGTCGGACGCTTCTCATAATCTTTAGTCAAGCACCTGTGCTGGCAGAAAAAGTGTATGATCATTGAGGGATTGCTGTTCAGTTTTGAAATGCTTGTCTGTAGTTCATTCATACCTCCATAATAAATACAACCATCTTAATCATGACAGCTTTATATTGAAAATTGTTAGGATTTCACAGAATTGATGAGACCAAGAAGTTAAATTACTGCTTTTTAAAACTACATATACTTTAAATTAAGAAAAACAGAAACATCAAGTGTGTTAAAATGTTATTTCATGTTTTAAATCTGGAGCCTCACTTGGAAATAAAACTGGATTTACAAACTAGGTTTTTAAGGAAAACTATTAGTAGCAACAGATTTCCACAGAGAATAAAAAGATATTTTACACATGACATTTACACATGTTCCATATTCGGCTACAGTGGTCTCAGTTGTTACTCACTTGTTAATGAAGTCATTGAATTCAGGTGACCACAGTTCAGGCTGCTGTAGCGTTGGAGGAGGATTCCTGCAAAGGTCAGTGTGATGATAAGTTAATAAGCTACTCACTTGACAAAAACAATGTGTGAAGGCAGGCTGAGTAATGAGTTTTAGAAGGCTGTTGAAAAAAGGTATTGATTTCCACTGGTAAAAGGATCATGAGTGTATGATACAATGCCTCAGTGGTTCTCCTACTTTACATATCCAACAAGGAGAAACAGCATGGAGATGATCTACCAAGCGTAGTTAAGAATCACAATAATTGTTTCAATCAAATCAATAAACAGAAATGAAACTAACAACCCATTAATCACTATTCACTTGTAGCGGCAAGTTTCTCTTTTCAAGCCTGAAACAATATAAAATTTTTTAAAATAAATTCTATTTTAAGTTTTCCCAGAAGGACTGAATTAATCATCTTGCTGAACAAAGTGTCAGAATACACTAGCTCTTTATTAACTATTTCTCATTCATCAGAAGATAATCAGAAGTCAAGTGAAGGACTAAATACAGTTCTATTGTAAAGAAATACTACTTTATTTTCTGTTGAGTTAGAGATGTTTATTCTAGGTGTTAATTTGATTCAAATTGTTTTAACAGCCTTCTTCCATTCAGTCAGGGGTGCCATTTTCACTGAGTATATTCATGAAGACAAAAGGAATGATGTATAGACAGGGTGACTTTTTTGTCTATTTTCAATCACTCGTCATAACTGCTTTTCTTTTAGTGCTGCTCAATGTGCTTTACTCTATCACTTTCAGGTCTTACTTAATGTAATGAAAAGGTATTGATCTTACATCTGCTCCAGGGAAAAAAGGTGCCCAGTATTTGTACGGGTATAAGCCAGATGATAAGCCAGATGGTTTTTTGAAGGCCTAGTGGAAATGACTGACCACAACAGTTTGTAACTGCTTTTCCCATAGCACGTAAAGGTGAGAAGAGCATTCAGTGCCAAGTCAGCCAAGATTTCTTAAACCTGAAGGTAATTTAAAGTAATTTTGGTGACCTGGCTGAAAAGGACTTGAAGCACTCATGTATACTTATGTGGTCTCAACTGTTGTGGAACTGCTCCAACTGTCAGAGTGAAATCCACAAACTGTATGTATGGTCATCCCCTACAGACCTTTGAGATTGATGTTATTTGAATTGCTGCAAGCCGCACTTCTGGTACTTTCATCTCCAGCTTCAAAGAAAAAATTAAAGAAGTTGCTATTTGTACTGCTTGAGGACAAGCAACAGTGGAATCGCCAGGAGCAGCACCATGAAAAGTGGCAGCCTAAATGTATGTGAGTGGTGAAACAATACTTTGCTTCAAAGGACATGAGATCATTCTTGGGGACCAGTATGTGGCCTGTTCACCACAAACTGTGGAATATACTCACACCCTGTATTTCTATCATAAGTTATTCTCTGTAACAGAATATACGGGAGTCAGCTAAGTCCTGTGCTCATGTATCTTGGGCAGCAGTCCACTCAGGAGAAAGCCTTATGGCTTTTTCTCAAATGTAGCCACAGTTAGCTCTGAATGAAATGTGCACACATGGTTGAAGTAGACCCTGCAGAAAATACAGCTGGACAAAGTATTTCTATTATTTCCTCCAAGTATAAATAATAGAAGAAACTCCACATATATACAGTTTAAATTTGGAGAAAGTAATAATAGAAGAAACTCCACATATATACAGTCTAAATTTGGAGAAAGTAATAGTTAAGGAAAAAGTTCAGTCTACCTTGGCAAGAAATAAACACAGCAAGATATTACCTTGGTATTTTGAAGAGTGCCCTCATAGGGTGCAAATCAGCAAGGGGTGGATCTCCATCTCCCAGCTCTATTGCAGTAATACCCAGTGACCACGCATCACATCTGGCATCATAGGAGCTATCTAGCTGCTGCTCACAGGCAATCACCTGTTGGAGTAAAAGACTGGGATGGTCACCAGATAGTCAAATGTCCGAATTTAAAAGTACACCCACAGCTGGGGAAGTCTCTTACAGGATGGAGATACTGGATGAAATAAACAGACTTGCACACATTTAGCAAGTTAAAGCATCCTGTTGCCTAAAAAAAGCAATGCTTAAACTAGAGATAGCAGGTCTCCACGAGCACCAGCCTGTTATCTGATCAGATGTTCCCTGATCTGACAAAAGTGTGCAAATCCTTGGCTCATTCAGCTGAAGGTGGTAAAGTGCATGCCACGGCTGAGGGAAGTAGGAGGAAACTCAGCAACCCTAAATGTCTCTTCTATGGATTATTCCTGCAAAATAACTAATGGAGCTATACTGCTCCCCCTATGAAGTGAAACAAGCAGGAAAGCAAAAATTGAATTCACTGTCTCACACCAGCTCCTTATTCAGCCAAATCAGGCAGTTTCACAATCAAGCTAATTTCTTGACAATGTGTTTGCCACTGGATTACAGCAAATGTATTTAATTTCAGCTCATCCACAATGCTGGATAAATCTAGAATTTTTCATCCCATTAGCTACAGGTCTAAACCATCTTGTACACCATTAGCTATATGGCAACGTGTAGAAACAGAGTAGTTTCATGTGCTATAAACAGATGTACATGCATGTGTTTGCTTACACACAAATAGTGTAAGTATATAGGCTTATTTATAACAAAGTATTTTTCCTGCCTCAGCTTAAAATGTATCTTTATATGCTTCAGTTTCAGGCCAGAAAGATCTCCAAAGATACATATTACATCTTATTTATTCATAAAAACCCCTTCCATTTCTTGCTGTCAGCTTTGGATATAGCACATTAAAAACTTTCCAGGTGTAGAAATACAAAAATAAAAGGTATAATCTATCCCAATACCACCCTGGGCTCCTTCCATCCATGGGGATGAGATACCTAGAGTTTCAGAGCTTGGAAGGCTCTGAAAGAGGTAGTACTCTCTCCTCTTTAACTTTTTAGCAATTCAACATATTGCTCTCTGGCTCTAACCTTGTAATTTCAAAAATAAACCCCACTTTAACTTAATCCTTGCAAACATGTAAAAAATTTTTTTTTAACACTTTTTTAAAGGACATTGCTATTTCACTTGGTGAAAGGTCCAGTGGTCAGGAAGAAAGACAAAGAAAGAAATGCAGAATGCAGCAGCTTGAATACCACTGACAAATTTTTTTAAAAACAGATCTAACCTCTGGAGCCATCCAGAACGGGGTACCCACGGAGGTGTTCCGACGGAGACGAGTGCTGGTCAGCTGAGCAGACACACCTGGAAGAATGAAGGGAAGCTATCATCAGAGCTGTTGAATGATGCCATACTCATCTCGTCATGCTGTGACTTGCTCTGCAGATGAATCTCAAATACATCTTTCCAATTCTCTGGAAAGAGAGGCCCACTCCTCAAAGGTATGCAGTACTTCAGCTGAGGTTCTCCACATCCTTTG
>NW_010115229.1:0-48103 GCF_000699245.1 Pterocles gutturalis | reverse complement strand
GTCCCAAATGAGCATTTCATTAGTAATCTGACTCCATATATTTTGACTGGCTAATTACAGTTTTTTCATAGCCTGTTTTAGGAGAGCGGTAAAGCACTTTAGGGGGAAAATAAAAGTACTATACCTTCCACAGATTCTTTTTTCTTTTAATGCTCAGTACTGACACTAGACCTCTGTTTCAGTATTTATATATTTCAGATAGAACACTATAAAAGATACTTATCCTCATCTCTTAGCTGCTCTGCCATAAAGAAGAAACAACAGAACAACAAGGAAACCTCAAAAATTCTTACAAAAACAGAAGTCTCTCCATGCTCAAAGCACACTCTCAAAGCAACATCAAATGCCTGCAAATCAGCTTTGTAACATGAGCTGTAGTTTAAGGAATTAACTATTTCAGGCCAAGAGCTGGAAAGTGAACTTTGAAGTCTAAAGATTCCTTATGGTTTTAAATTCAAAGACACCCAGATATTAGGAATTCAGGTCGGCTGCAGCACACTTCTGACCAGCCTGCCACTAATTTCCTTCCTTACAAAACAAGGACGTACTGGTTGGAAATATCTCTAATATGTGCAAAGGGTAGAGTACAACACAAGAAGAAAACAAACCCCTCAGCTATCATGTCCTGAACTCTCATGGATTTATGAGTCACAATCAACTGTAAGGTCCACACATGGAGAAAAACAGCCCCTACACTAGCAAGTCCTGAACTATTATGGATTTATGAGTCATAGCCAACTGCGAGGTCTACCAGAGGCATAATCTGAAGTGCTGATGTCATAGCTGGCAAAAAAGGTGTGGTGTTCTCCTCTTGTTCCAACCTCAGTCTGATTGACACTGAAGCTCACTTACTTTGCCTTCATACATTCGTCTGCTTTCTCTTTAAGAAGGTAAAAAGGATCAGTTTCACTCTGAGTGCCATTTCATTATTCTGAAATACATGAAGCTCCAGTGAGGACCACTGTACTGTCTGGTTTAAACATGGACCTTATCTTCCTGAAGACCCTGCAGACGGGTCATAACAGAAGCAATTCACATTAACTGCCCAGTGGAAATACTAACTAAACCTCTGTTAGATAGAATTTTATTGTTTTGGGTTTTTTTCAGTGGTGGTCAAGAAACCATAGAGGGTTTGATCTGTTTTTTCACTCTAAAGCTATGCGTTCAGCTCCGATTCACAAAATATCTCCATTTGCCTGTCACAGAAATGCACATAACTACTAAAAATAAGGCAGAAATAAAAGATCCTGCCTGTTCCTTTGAGACAAACACAACCATTGCTTATGTGGCTGCCTCTCTCTAGTCTACTCCAGGCTTGAGAAAGTTGAATCTCTTTCTCTCTCCATGCCTGCAGAAAGGCCAATACACAGTGTTTGCACCATGGAAAGCAGGACAATCTGAGTCTTAGCACAAAGTCCATGAATCCTGCTTCAGCTCAGCTAAGCAGGGGCTTTGTTTCTGCTGCCTCAAGGAGCTGTCTGAGGTCCAGCTTCCGGCTCACGGAGTCTGTGGCTGTTCCAAGCCCTCAGCAAAACACGTCATTCAGAAAGCAAGGAGTAAGCACACATCATCACGGGTCTGTCACTGTTGCAGTGATGCAAACGGACATCGTTGCGTGATCCTCGGTTTTGGAAAGAGAGAAGGCTAATCTCCCCTTTCCCTTTCTGCGTCTTGTGGGAGTCCCCTGTGCTAAGCTGTTTTTTGCAGTCTTGGATGAGGAACCAGGATTCAGATCTGCAGGCAAAGAAAGGCAGTAACTGAATTTTTATGATTCCAGTGTCATATTTTATAAATAATCATAACTTTCTGTAGAGATAAGGAACAAAATAAAAGTGGAACATTAATGTGCACAATCTTCTGTCTGTGCACTGATTTTTTTTCTCTTTGAACTGTAATTATTAAATAAACTGAAGATTTTTTTTCCACTTCCCTCCTTTTTTTTTTTTCAGTAAAAAGCTAATTTAATTTGAATTGTTAACCCTACTTTCTTTAGGCTCTCGGTGGTTTTGTGTGCTTTTTGTTTGTTTTTTTTTTTTTATCCTTTTGCTCTTAGCAGTAAAGTGGCATTTCAGATTATGTAGCATAGGTCTTATGACAAATGATATTTCCTTGGGCTTTTTCTGTGTATAGAGAAAAAATTATGTTATTCCATACTTAGTAACATTTCTTCCAGCATTTCAGTAACCAGTCAAGCATATAGCTGGCCAGCTTTTTTCAACTTGTATATTTTCTAACAAAAACATCTTGCTCCTCCCCTTCCCCTTTACTACTGCTTTGTTTAAAAACAAGTCAAATATTCTCCTAAGAAAATCTAAAAATATGTTATAAAACAGTGTTTTATTAAATACAAATTGTAAATCTTATGAAAGTGAAGAGCTTAATACATAAGTGCATTAATAGTACCAATGCACACTATATCCAAAAGAAAACATTGTCCATGTAGTTGGAAAAAGGCTTTTTTTTTCTTTTTTCAGGCATTAGTTTACTAATAAAAACTGGAAATTAGCAGATTTACCATGAATATTATTCAAGCTTTTCATTGCAAAACCTGTCATATTGGAATAACATTGAAAGTAAAGCGACCTACTTATGACCTCAGCACTCAATAAAACAGTGCAGAAATGAGTGCCCTCTTACTTGGAAAGCTTTGTCTCATAACAGCGCCCACTCTGAGCAGCCACTGTTCTGATCTAAATTGGGAGGCTATACTACATCCTTTTATGATTATGTCCTGTGGCAGAAGTATGCACGTTTTACTGGTTGATGCTAATGGGGGAATGGCGAGCCCTAGCGAATTCTACTGAATTCACATTCAGCACGCAGCATGGAGACTGTGTTCCTAACACGCTAGCCACAGTAGTCATACATAAAAACACAGATACACATACAGTCACGCACAGACACTCTAGTTTACACTGTACCTCTTACACTGCCTCTGGTTACCTCTTCCTCTACCCCTTCTTCATTTGTGCCTTCAGTGTCCACTTCCCTACTAAAGCATCCTCTTTGTGACCTTCTTTGGATTAAAAACCTGCAACTGATCATTCCTCAAGCTACTCTCTGGACCAAAAACTGCTCACACTGTTAACCCTGCAGATCTAAGTAGGTTGAAATGCTTTGAATTATTCCCCAACTTTTTTTAAATCTCCTAGCAAAACAGATGTAAACCAGCAGCAGCATCTTACACTGCATTCCCCTTAAGCCCGCTGGCAGATATGTTTTGGCATCCCTGTTCCATGCTGTTTCCTGCAAAAAGTGACCTCTCCCTCCTTGCCTCTCTGTCTGATGGTGTTAAGGCAGTCCCTTACAAATCGCTCAACTCCACCTTTTTCCTACATCTGGAGACAACGGATCCTAATAGTTTAAGGCTTTTCACTTTGAGAAGTAGGCACCATTCTTGTCAAGATGCAGACAGAGAAGTAGCTACTTCCCACACAACTGTGGCATCATAACTCAACCCCTCTGTAACTGCTGTTATCTTTGACACTGCCTCATTTATTTGTTTCGTTCTTTCAGATTGTATTTGTGTAATGGTACATATCCAGAGAGGGGAATTTCAGACAGATTAGCTGAAATGCATACAAAATGCTAAAAAACTAATACACATAGTTCCTTCACACTCCATAATGACAAAAGGAAACAAGGAAAGAACAAGACTGAAACAAAGCAATTCTGATAGTCCAAATGGCAAACGTCACAACACACCAGGTGCATTACCACATGCAACCGTATTGCAGGTATGGTGGCATCCCCACTAAAACTGTAAAGGGAGATCGGAGAGTTTCTCCCAGATTTAATTACTTGGCATGGAGAGAAAACATAAAGATATTTAATAAAAAAATGTTACTAATGGGACATAAGGACACAAGTGGTTGGTTTGATGACTTCACAAGAGACATTTCAGAACCTTTTTGAAACAATGTCAATGTTCAGGATTCCTCAGATACTATCAACTGACCTCAAAACCAGACTTTTAAATGAAAAGACCACAGAGATAATAATTTCCATGGGTGAGCTGTTGACAGAAAAGCATGCATGACAAACAACTGCTCAGTGATAAGTACTCAAATCTATAACTAAAACCAGTTTCTGACCAACATGATGGAAATAAATAGGAAACAAAGTTGAAATGAGGTGCCAAAAATTACAGTTTTCACTTTATGTTGAAAGGTGTTGTGTTATGTTACAATAAACATGATTTCCTTTTCATAAATCCATGCTGCCTACTGCCAATCACTTTCTTGTCCTTCATATGTTTGGAAAGGATTTCCAGGATTATTTGCTCCATTACCTTCCCAGGGTTCAAAGTGGGGCTGACCAGCCTTTAGTTCACCGAATCCTCCTTCTTGCCCTTCTTGAAGAAGTGACAATAGCTTTCTTACAGTCCTCAGGAACCTCCCCCATCTCCAAGACCTTTTGAAGGTCATCAAGAGAAGACTTGCAATGGCATTGGCCAGCTCCCTCAGCACTTCTGGGTGCATCCTATCAGGTCCCACAGATGTGTATGTCCAGTTTGTTTAAATCCTCCCTAACCTGATCTTCCTCTACCAAAGGTAAGTCTTCCAGACTTCTCCACTGGTCTCAGGGCCCTGGGATTCCTGAAGGCCAGTCTACAAGTAAAGACTGTGGAAAAGAAGATATTGAGTGCTTCAGCCATTTCCATGTCCTTTCTCACCACATCCCCTGTCTTTATGTATTGTCTTAATGCACATAGTGTTTTAACAATGAAACAGACTGCCAAGACAATGGTCACTGGAAAACTAGAGTTTCCCAAACACTTAGGAAAACACACACTGCAGATGCAAATCTTGAACTGAAATAGGGCATATCCAAAAGCTAACCAAATGGCCGTTTACAACTCTGGAAAAATAAAAAACTTAGTATTCAGAAGACCATGTATATGAACTACCTGGGAGACAAAAAATCCATCATGTTTAATATAAAACTAAGAGCCATGGAGTAAAAGGGGGATAAAAGCCAGTGAATCTATACTGTAAAATAAACAATAGAGGCAATATAAATGGGAAACCAAAGGAAACAGAGTCCAGTGGCTTTCACAGCAAAGTCACCATGTGGATTAAAGACAAAGAAAAGGCATTTTGAGGCATATAAGGAACAAAACAAAAATCCTAAATCAGATACAGAATCACTACATGGTACATACCAATAATAAACCAGCAAACAGCAACCTGAAAAAAAGCAGAATTTTCTGTACATCTGTGAGATATATAATATTTTCTAAACAAAAAGTTTGTATATAGCTTCTTTCTTTAAGAAATCAGAGAACTTTCATATGACAGGAGATTGGGCAGGATGGTGTGGCAGTGTATGCTAGCTTTCGTTAGTCTACAGTTCTGACTGCACCCTTTCTCCATAGCCCCCAGTAGAGCAGGTGACCATGGGCTGCCCTCCACATGCTCCTGACACTTTAGTGCAGCACAAGGTTAATGATCCTAATCAAATCTCATGCTTCAGGGGTTCAGCTGGTTTCTTGAAGGAGATGCACAGGAACACTTGTTTTCATGATGCACAATTGGTCAGATGTATTTTGATAGGGGAACTAGTCTTCTCTGGAGCCTCAGGGATTTGTGCAGCGATACACAATCTGGTGCAGTACACTGGTGAGGAAAGTCCTCCTTAGATGTTGCCTTCCTTACATATTAGATTTCAAACTCACTGCCAATTATGAGACCTAAAGAGAATTTTTTTCCCTTTATGACTGGGAAAATCCTGGAGATTTTTCTCCTTGTTATATGACATGGTTTTCCTGTTAAGATTATCAGGGTTACTGGCAACATCTATACTGATGGGACAGAATATTTAAAATACCTAAGGACTGGAATACGTCAGAACAAATGAGTCATTGGGTTCCAACTTTCAGGTAAAAATATTAGTATACACAGGTGAGAGCAGTGGGTTTCTAATAACCTCAAGAGATGACTATGTTGTGACATGAGAGAACCAAGAGGAAGTATTTGCTGGCCAGAAAGGGCTATTTTCTTGCTTCATGTGTCTCTGGCATATGACATCAGCTTTCTGTGTCAAGCTTCTTTAATGTTTAAGCCATCAGTGACATCTTTATGTGAATTCGTAGAAGAAAATATTTGAAAGACCAAGTGAACAGCTTATCCCAGATACAGCACTTGGCCACAGGATTTCTTTTTGTTGTTACTGGACAGCACAAAGGTTTTCATTCACACATGGCCCATAAAATGGGTTTTTAAGGACTAAGCCTTCAACAAATAATGAAACATTCAACAATGAAAATGCTCCACAGCTCAAGTCAATGCAATCCATCTGATCCCTGCTAACCCTAGTTTGAAAAATTTGGAATTACTACTTTGATTGGGTTCAAAGCAGTTTGACAAGCTGCTCACAAAGAAAGTTTTCTTCAAAAGTCTTTTACTTTTATTGGCTTCTGCCATAGTCCCCTAGTAAATGCTTTTTAGAAGCAACATGTGAATGCCATGCTATATGGTTTGCAGAAATGACAACACATTAATAGTCCGGTTTTGATCTGAAGCAGTGAAGCAGACAGCTTTATTATGGATGCATGCTAGAATGACTAACGCAAATGTAAGTCTTGCTATGATTCATTGCTTAAAGTAAGCTAAGGGCAGAAAGAAAACGATTTTATTTTTGAATACTTTCAAATTAAATTATTTTAATTAATTGTTTCATTTTTGCAGAATGATTCAGACAGCATTTGTAGCTAATGCAGGGCAAGAAGAAAGAGACGCAATAGGATATTCTGACTACTCCAGAATAAGTAATCTGCGTAAGTTTGGAAAACTACTCAAGGTCATGCTGAGCTCCTCTTCAAAGTCAGCAGGACACGCAAGGCTGGGAACTGTGATATATATTAAAAGGGACAGAGATTAAACTGTCCTTCCCCCAAATGCCCCGATACTCAAACTAGGATCACTGACGACTGACTTCTCAACCTATTCACTGAGCACAAGGCGGCTCTAGACTCAATCCATTGCAGCCTGACCTGTGCTGTGTGCATTTGCAGCACAGTGCTGTGAGACAGCTCTCCCTCTGCAATGCCATGTGCCACACAAGGCTTGCTGGAATGATCTGTCATCAGTCAACAAACTGCATCTATCAAGCCTGTTGATGGCAGGGAGCGGCCTTAGCACTGTGTCACAGCAAGGGAACACAAGAATTGGTGAGGGGTCATGGTGAAAGAATGAAGCTCAGTGCTATGATTCTCTCTCCGATTTCTGACACAAGATTTCGGATGCCTTCCCCACAAGACAAGCAGAAAGTTTCTTCATGAATAAGAAAACCAGGAGAGGTGAGCAATTAAGCAGATGGAACTATTAAGATGGAGTCCTACCAGGGACTCATTAATTACTTTGAGATTGTCACAATTATTTTGGACATACTGTCCAGTGTAACTGATTTTACTACTCTCAGTTCATCATTATAGCAGCTGCTGGCTCATCTACACTTCAAAAACTCAACCTTTTTAGTACAGTCACAGAATTTTAAATGTTTTGGTCTGTATTTCTGTATCAGAATAGGTAAGAATATAATGCAACAAAACATAACAAAAATACGCAGTCTAACTTACATTGATCAATTGTTACAGATCACTGATAGTGGTAAAGCATTACAAGCATTCCATAATTTGTAAAGAAGAAGTAGCACACCACTACTGAGTCACACCAGAGAATGTTGGTAGAATTACTACATAATCTTTCTAGGGGGAAAAAAAAACAAATTCCAAGAAATTTAATTTATGAACTCAACTGAATTATGAAATGAACTTAATATGTTTATTTAGTATTACCTAAATGAAGTTAGGTATGTATTTTAAAGCAAAAATGGAGTTAATATAAAAATACACTACCAAAGAGAGTGTCGTATAATGGGCTTGTTTCACCAGATCGTAATTTTGGATAAGACAGCCATCCCGAAATGCCAGCATTAAGATTTCCTTGGCTCTTAACTTTGGATGACTTCAACTATCTTTAAAAGAAGAATGATCATTCTCTCCATATCAAAATAATAACCCTAGTACATTCCAGACACAAAAGCTGACCTCTGTCTACCTGCATTTCTCAAACTACATGGAAGAAATAGTTCAAATACTGAACAAACTAATGTCAGTTTTCAGTATGTCTAAATAAAGCAATACAGTATTCCCTCCCACAATCCATTTTTTTCCCCCAATGAGTCATACTCGGGTTAAATCTCTACTTGAGTCAGGCTACTATACATCCATGATAAAACTGTGCTAACTACATGCAAGGTATGACATCTGAAACTGAATTTGGGATGCAAAGACAATAATCACGTGCAGCTTTTAAATCCAACACTTCTAACATTTGAAACAAAAGCAGAAAAAGGCAAACTAAGCATGTCTGAAGTACAAAATTCATCTTACCTTCACTATATATTCCACTAATGTTACATATTTTAATTATGCAATCTCTTTATCCACATTACTAAAGGGACCCTTGAAGTCATTATTCATTAAACTGCATGAAGAACAGCTTGTAATTTTCCACCATCTGCCAGCAGCAGTGAGATTGCATTACCTTCTTTCCATGTCTTCCACTGGAACCTGCTTTACCTATAAAAGACCTTAGATCTTAACCATGTATTGCTTATCCAGGAACTCTAATGATGAGAGTTTTAGATCCCATTAATGAAATGGTTAATAAGAAACTGAAAATTGACAGTGCCAATCCTTTTCAATATGTTCTTTCCCACACTGACAGTACTAGGCAAACTGGGGGAACCATGAGATCTCCTGTAATTAGAAATAGGCTTGAATTCCAAGGATTTAATGAGCCCTCCAACATTTTATTTTCCTTATGGGAATGTGAATATTTCCAATATCCATCCTGATTCATGACTTTTTTTTTCCAATGACCTTTCATGGTAATAATGTCAACAGTCTAATTACATGTGGTATGAAAGTATGTTTTCATTTGATGCATAGAAGGACTTCAGTAAGAACAGTGCTGCTGGAAAACTATGCATTTGCCTAAGTGGTGGAGTACAATTTATACTTACATTTTTTCTGGACATTTCCAAGGTAGCAGCTGCTCATCATGAGATATTTCTAGTCTGTGACGGCAGGCTTCAGCAGTCCCAGAGAAGTATGTGCTACCTGTGCTCTTGTTCAAGACTATCAGCCTACAAGGTCAACCCTCAAAAACATAGCTGAAGAGGAATTTTCCATCAGCATTACACTCTCCTCTTTTTAGCTAAAAGAATCGCTTGCCACATGACTACAGATGTTTCAAAACTTTTTGTGTAAAAATGGTTCTTTCCTCCATGACTCTCCACACACCAGCAACCTGTCTGGTTTGCTGATAAGGAATTTTGTCCTCTAGGATCTTCTTATTTCAATAACATATAAGCATGAAAAGCTCCCAAGCTCCCATATTTACTGTGATGGCAGGGGATTTCAGAAACACATGAAATCTTTCAAAATGAAACGTCACTTGGACTTTTTCAGACCAAAGTTAAAATAATAACAATAATAATACAGCTAAGTTTCTTGTCTGCCATTTTGGTACAGCACATTATTTGACATCTCAGAATTTCCAAACAGGAACTGTGTCTTAGAATAACATTATTTAACACATGAAAGGCCCTTTCCAGCATCCTGATTTCAAGAAAAGAAAATTAATTGAGAGGGACTATTCAAAGAAGCAAGTATTTGTCAGCATAAGCAGATTTTATACACTCAGCTCTCTATGAAATTGGTTACACATTGTAAGATTCAGATGCATATATGAATTTTTATTACAGATGAGGTGTGCTATGCGCGCAAGTGACTTCAGGCCAGTTTTTTAACTGGTGAAACAAGGTCAGACACTGAAAGATATTTAGGCAGTAAAAGCTGCAGATAAATTTGTCACAAGACTTTCAAAAGGTATCTAGCATTCAATTAATTTGGCTTTAAATGTTAGAAGTTTCTGAAAAGGTTATTAGGTGCTTTTCTGCACCTTTAATGGCTAGAATTTATTTTAAAATCTAGCTCTTTAAACATTAATCCACTGCATACAAACAGAAGTCTGAGAAACAGATATAAAATATTTCCTTCCCAGAACACTAATGAGCAAATGTGAATATAATTAAGAACATTTATAAAAAAGGAATTTGATTCACACCTTGCTTGCCTCCAACTCTTTTTATATAATACATGATATAGCTGTCAACCTTTAAAATGCTGCAGGGCACTTACTTTAATATAAATGGCTATTTTCCTATAAAATCTCTATCCTATACAGAAAACATAGCAGCTACATTTGAAGACACTGCAGCTATTTATTATTTGTATTGATATAGTAAAAGATGCTCCTTGCTTGGAGCATAATTGCTGCAATTCTCAGGCATAACATCCCTCCCTAAAGGTTTTCCACCAGAACAGCTTAACAGCTAATTCCCACAAACATTCAGGCAGCAAAACTGCCTTCAGTAAACCTTGTGTTCCTACAAGGAAAATATAGATTTTGTAATGTGTCTAGAAGTTAAATGAATTCAGGGACTGAATCTGTGATCATGGGATGTGCTTGGAGTAGATCCCCTTGGCTGCTACTCATTATCTGTAGTAAAAAAGGATGATTTTGTTTATCTCTGCTGATGTAAATTATCATACTGGATGGATGCGAGGAGAGAGGATGCTTCCCTGGTAACAGTATTTCAAACTTCTTGCGGCTTGGACAGTTTAAACCAAAACTTCTATCTGGCACCTCCTTGATAAGCAATTGAGCTCCAGAGGCATTGGTGTGGAGATGCTATAAGGTCATTTACTTCATTTGATCATTAATCTATCAACTGGGACTGCGTGTTTCTTAGACACAAGAATATTACTGGGGTGATTTGAGTGTAGTGATAGGACAAACAGTAGTGGTTTTAAGCTGAAAGAGGGCAGATTTAGATTAGATATTAGAAAGAAATTTTTCACTATGAGGGTGGTGAGGCAGTGGCCCAGGTTGCCCAGAGAAGCTGTGGATGCCCCATCCCTGGAGGTGTTCAAGGCCAGGCTGGATGAGGCTTTGAGCAACCTGGGCTAGTGGAAGATGTCCCTGCTCATGGCGGGGGGGGGGACTAGATTATTTTTAAGGTCCCTTCCAACCGAGACCGTTCTATGACTAGGCAATATTACAGCAGAATTTTAAGGGAAAGCAAAAATTTAACTCTTCAAAGCAATCTGGGTGAAACACTGCCATGGTATTCTTCCAAAGTCCTTCTCATCTCTTTCACTATCAATACCTCTACGAAAGGCAAACAGTTCAGGCTGTTAGCCTGGATTTTGGGAGAGCTTTTCCACAGACTTTCTGTGTCACCTCAAGGAGCTCAGTCTCTCAGAGTTTCAGATTGCCAGCTGTTAACTGTGAATTACAGTAATGTACTTCCTCATAAGAGTGTTGTGAGGGTCACCCATTACAGACTGTGCAGTGTTCAGAAACCATGGTCACAGCATTCAAAAATGCCTATGACGCAACAGCCATAAGGCAATGTGAATAAATTGTGTCACAAAATTAAGCTTCTGGAAAGTCAGTACTGCCGTGCAAGAAAGGACGCACAGTGGTGGTACACTAAACACCCAAGTTTAGAGTACAAAAAGAACAAACAATAAAAAGCCATTCTCAAAGGTGACTTAATTCACTGAAGGTTAACTGCTTTTTCACTTATGATTCTTAAGAAGTTCCTAACTGTACTTCAGAAAAAAGAAAAAGAAAGACACAAATTGAAGTTATATGACCACACAACACATGCAGACTGAGAATAGGTCCTTTTCTAGTATTGTACTACATAAGTCATGTCACACGTCCATCTTTCAGATACAGGGTTTATGCACCTGTTTAAATGAAAACCACCATAAAGAGTATCAGTGGAGGAGAGCAAAGGGTTCTTCAGGAATACCTCGTCATGAACCGTCACGCAGGAGAACGGCGCAAACAAAATTATCTTGGGAAGGGTTCACTTCTGCTGTTAAGTGTGTTTGGTGGTTGAAGGAGTCCTTGATCCACTGTCTCTGCTTCCCTCTCCACAACAAAAAGGTTGTGTGCATGCTAGAAAGGGCTGTGTGATTATTTGAGTTGCTTTTGTTTGTCTCTTTGGCCCCACATAATAATTGGTTCAACCTAAAACAAAAATTTTGCTTCCACTGAGTATTTACTGGGAAAAAAAGAGATTGTGTCTTCGTGTCTATCTCACTCTGCAGCCTGCAGATTCACAGGCTTATACAGTAAAAAGATGGCTATGAGTTTCAGTCCCTGATCCAATAAACATTTATGTACAACAGTCCATAGCAGTGTCAACACGAGAGATTTTGATCAACTCACATTCCGGGCTAAAAAATACTCTTGGAATCTGATTAATATGGGTTTAAATCCTCTTAAGTAGAAGAACAAAATCTCCCAAATCCCAGCTGAATACTTTAAACGTCAGCCTGAAGGCTGAATGGTATGTCTTCCATTATCATTTTGTGAATGTGTGTAAGTTTTTTCCATTTGAAACTAGACATTATTGGCTTCAGATTGTTTTTTTGGGGAAAAAAAATTTAAAAAAATAAAACCAAGGAAGATAAAATTTCTATCCATTGCTAAGTTAAGGTGTAGTTTCTTTGAGAGGAAGGACTGCAGATATTATTACAGGCCCCTCTCCAACCCATATAAAAGTGTGTGTATGCATATTTGTTTCTTGCACACGTTCTCATCTGTGCTTTGGCATCACAATTTTTCCCACAAGATTTTAAGATTATTTTTCAATTACAGCCTTAGCAGTAGATTGCAGTAACGGGGGAATAAAGAATTCAGGTCCTCATCCCTACAGCTTGTATGTTTTGACATATGCATAAGTGAATTAATTTTCGGAAGCATTGATCCTGCACAGCTCTAATTGCCTTCAGCACTTAAAAAAAAATTAGTATCCACAACACATTAAAAACCTGTGGGCAAAAATATTGATTTTGCCTCACATTAAACTTCCAGACTATCAGAAAATAATAGTAAGTGTATGGTAGATAATTTAGGAAGTCTGAAGGCTTTTCAACAGAATATTTGATCTGAGGAATAAAATAATGAACAATTAAAATACATACATGAATTTTCAGAAGAATTAGTAACCCTAATAGTTCTGGGGCTTTTGTCTGTGAAGTAATGAGAGATGCATAAATACAACCTACCAGCAGGAAGACGCTACATTAATGAGACTTAAAATCCCATGATTAGTTAAAAAAATTGTTATGTGTCAATTGAATAAATTTCATTAACAAAATAGGAAGGTAAAGGAAAAATGAAGATTTTCCATCTGCTGAACTGAATCATGATATTTAAAATTGTCTGCTATGCTACAAAGTAGTGACCAATATATTGAATTTAAACATTAGAAAGTGGTATGCTACCAGAGGACAGTAGTTTATAATAACAAGCATTGCAAATTTCTATATCCTTCTTACAGTTGATACACTTTTAAGGCAAATCACTGTGGTATGGCTGACAAATAACAGGTTGCAGCCACTTACCTGTGTCTCTGCGTTTGCCTTCTGGTGGTAAAACCAAATGACAGCACTCAAGAATAACTTTAGGCCTAACAGACTTGAACAGAACCTTTTCATTTAATGCCAAGTCTTAGGTTTAAACTTGTCAAAAGTAATCTGTCAGTCTTCTCAGACTTTGGAAAGTGGGGATTAACTATATAATATCTCCCCCTCTGCTGCCTTCAAGTACTATCTCTTGTTTTGTTTCAAATTTTGGTTATCCAAGTGATTTTTAATGAAGTGCTCAAAAAACTTGATAAAAAATAATATAATTAATCTTTTCTTATCTATTTATTTTATTTTCCATACTTCAGATGTACAACATTGGTTGTATATATAAGTAAACATAACATACCAAAATCCACAAGCTTGACTCCTCCTTCAGTGGTCAAAAGGATATTATTTCCCTTAATATCACGGTGGATAGTTTTGTTTTCATGCAAATGCTGAAGTCCCTGGAAGGTGAGAAGTAAACACGAACTTTTTACTTACAGCTCTGTTCTCTGTATTACATTTGCAGGAAAAAAGAAAAAAGGTAGCAGAAAAGTATGAAAAAAACTTAAAATACTTTTTTGTTTTAACCCAAAACCAGAGATGTCATACTTACTGGAAAAACACTTGGCACACTATGAGGAGTAGATATTTTTTAATCGCCCCACTTTATGTCAAACAGAAATTTTAAGATAAAAGTAGAAAAAAAGCACTACAAATCTACACGATAACTTTAGAGCATAATCTCAAAGAAAACTGCTAAGGCCTACATTCCACTGCAGAAAGTCAAATTCTGGTTAAACAAAATTAAGAATAAAGGCACTTGATCCTGATTAGCCAAAAAACAAATATTTCTTGTAGCAGTGTTTGAATTCACTAGATCTGCTGATCATTTTGCTATAAAAAAATGTTTTGGATCCAGACATAAGGAGTTGAACAGTATTTTGGGTGTATTTCTGCTATTTCTCAAAAAAAAAGAGTGATTTTAATGCAGAACTGTATTTACTAAGGAAAGGAATGAATGGTCAGAAATCAATTTTCATTCTCTTAATAATGAAACCAACAGATGAATTGTTCTTTACCTTGCTTGTTCAAAAAGAACTGTCTGAATTACACATTACCTTGATTTCATTAAAGACTGCTATAAGATAGCGTGCCATGACAGTGGGGACATGATCTTCATTCATTCAAAGAAAAAAAATATGAGCTGAACATTGACTGTCCTTTCACTGAGAGCTTATCTTACCATTAGAGCTTCGTGTAAAATGTAAGCAATTATAAGTTCATTCATCCTTTCGCCTCTCTTCAGAAATCCTTTCACAAGATCAGTCACAGATCCACCATTGCACAGCTGCAAAACATCAGGGGAATATAAAAAGGAATTAAGAAGTGTTGGAGTAGCCACCTGGTTTTAGTTTTCAGTAGTTTTAGTATTTGTAGCCAAACGAGCTCCCATTAAACTGTCAAACCACAAATTTGTCCTTTTGTCTACCATTTATGTAAACAACATACAGAGCAACTTTTGCCATTTTTTTTCCACTACATTCTGCATTTAATTCTTCTTGCCCAAACACAAGTACAGCAGTCTATCCCTTTGCTTTCCTATGCACATGATTGCTTTTCACTGAAATAAAAGTACCTTATAGTGCAATAAATTTGCTGTGAAAGCATGTTCTGTAGGGCACGCTAATTGCTGCTTATATTCATCAAATGCATCAGCAATGCAGATTACTACAGCACCAATTCTCAGGTACAAAAGCTATACACAACATAAAATAGATTTAAGGAATCAGAAGATAGGCGGTAGAGAAACTCCCCCAAGAAAATCTTCCAAGGGGAAAGATGCCCTCTTTGCCAGCAGCAATTAATTCCTAGTGTAGAAGGATCTTACACACAAGGGATGGGCTTCATGGAAGATGATGAAAGCACTGTGGAAAGAAAGGTCTCACCTACCACTGATACAAGGTGGGCCATAGGCATAAGACTAATTATAGCCCTTGCAGCATCAAACCTGTCAGCTTCCTGTTCGAGACACAGAGTCACAATCTACTCTGGACAAGCCTTTCTCCATCTAAGTCCAGGTAGACTCCTGCAAACCCCTGCCCTGTCCCATATGCATGGGAAGCAGAGGTTTGACCTTGTTCTCTAAAAAGATCAGCAAACACACAGTATCAGCAGATTAGTTTAGACCTGCAATATTTTGTACGTTCATTTTTATCACTTAGAATTTTTCCACAGAAGAAGCAGCAATGTAACTGTAGTGACAACCTCTGTAGCAGTTACATACCTGCAAAGATTAAATCAGTACTTAAGCCCCTGGACTATCTGTAAGGCTCCTAACAGCACTCATTGATTGAAGAGCCATTGCCTGTAAGGGAGTAGCTGCTTCCCTTAAAACAGTGAAACAAATTGTAAGTTTTATACTGTATCATCCAGTAGCTTTTCGTATGAAAATATATCCCATGTAAGACATTTTACCAATGTAGCACAAAACAGTAATTCTTCTTGACTACAAATTTTGAAGTCTATTAAAATCAAGGGCATAATTTATCAATGAAACTTTTCAGCTGCAGAACTCCAGACATCAAATACTTTCGTATGTGATTTTTAAAATATTTTTTCTATAGCTCTACATTTTTAATGTCCAATTACAAAAAGACTTGCACCTTACAGTATAAAACACTACATAGCCTTTTGTGCCCAAACATAACAATATTTTTCTGACTACCTTTGGAACCCCTGGGCTGCACTGAACTTGCACCACAGGAACGCCTACACAAACACCATTCAATACATAAATCTTGTTGCAAGATGTGTCCCCCATCATGTCTATGAAGGCTCTGGTCTGACAGATGTTGAGCTCTACAGCAACAATCTTGGAACTCACTCAGTCTCACCCTTACTTCAGTGGGACAATATTCATGCTTAGAGATGGAAGAACTCACATGCTTAAATGATGAGATTCAGCACTTTGCCGGATCAGGGTCAGATTCCCAAGCAGGATTTAATATACTGTCTTGAGCTATGCTCGTCTGCCTTCTCCACTGACTTTTTCCAGTTACATTTTTGTTTTTTTTCCACAATGACATTATCTTTCCAGGGTCTCTATTGTTTTAATGTTGCCACATCACTGACATGTTTAATCAAACTGAATGGATGATGACAATTCGGGTTAATTTAATGCACTTGCATTTCAGGGCACTGAAACTGTCTGACAAGTGACAAACCAATTGTGAAATAAATTACACATATTATATTCATGATATTCTTAAAACTATTTTTCTTCATTATCTAGTATTAAAATTTTGCTTTTTACAGATGGATCTTCTGTTTTTGTTACAGAGCTGGATATCTGTTAGTCCTTCTGTCCAGATACTAGAACTGTGATTATTTTACACCAAAGCTTTAAAAGTTCAGCTGACCATGTCTTGAATTAAAAACCAGAAGTCACCCACGCCACCATGGAAATCATTGACCAACTCCCAAGGCAGGGCGGCTACTTAGGCAGAGGTCAGCTGAGGATCTCGTAGACACAGGTTCTTGCATGCACAGGGCAACTTTTCTTTTGCTACTTCTGTCTCAAAGAGTTGTACTTTTACTTCTGTCAGAAAATACATATATTTCTGAGACCACCAGCATAGGAGGAAGAGGGCAAAAAAGGCTAGGTATGAGAATGTAAGCAGCTATAAGGAGGAAAAGGGATTATGGGAATACAACTACAATTAGAAAAGGAGATTATGGCAGACACTGTATGTGTATACTCTGAGCTGTGTGGGGCAGGAGGGGGGAAACCATGACGACAATGATGACACAGGTTAGTATTAACCTTGTTCTATTTTTCTACAGGTCAAACAAGTCTTCATGAGTAAAATGTTGAATCTGGTCTCATTTCCTATTTCTACTGCCTGTTTTTTGCAGGTGAAGCTGCCACAGGTCCCTGTAACCATGCACATAACTAAAATTCAAATGGTGATTTTTTTCTCCTCAGGCTATCAAATTGCATGCGTGTTCAATGCCAGCTTATCATACATACATCAAAAAGTCCCTCTTGTAATGAGTCAGGCTTTTCCCTTGCCTCTCAAAAGAGGAAGCTACAGAAAAGTACAATACTCCTGCCCAATGCAGTGCTGGACCATGCTTGCTTGGGAATCTGAGTAGACAGGGAGATAAATTATCCTTGTTGACCAGGATCAAGTTCATGACATAAAAACTTAAAGGGGAAAAAAGCCCTAAAGCATAAAAAACCAAATCAAAACAGAAATAATTTCCTTAACTCATACAGTCCTTCAATGAGAGATTATGGGATAAACATTATTTAGCAGTACCACTGGACTGGAAGTTTCCTGGGGTGTTGGTAAATATTGCAGCTTATAATTATGATCTCTGCTGTTTCTTAGTGTGCTGTTCACAGTAAAACCTGGATAGACTCTTACCAAAGTTACTGGGTTTGAGTTAAGCTAACTGTAATGCTTGGATGACAAGAAGTCAGAACGGCAACAGACATTTTTTTTAAAGCATCTATTTTCTAGTGAAGCATCTAGAGAAGAGCGCTGTCGGTAGCTCTTATTTCATTTCAAGCATTGTGAACTCACATGGCCAAATAGCTAATCAGTCTGTGTCATGACTCCACATAATTTGGTAAAATCTCCTCAGAATACCTTGATGAAGGACATTACAAGCAGAAAACAAGAAACACATGGAGAGCTCAGGATACAGACATACTGTAGAACCTACGTGCCCATCTGAGCTGTGCCACAGGGCTGCTTTCTACCCTAAAGGTCAAAGTAACCCACCAAACACAAATCTCCTTCAACCTGTCATGAGACATGGGATCTTCTGGGAGGAGAGAATAATAATTCTATTTCTCTCTCTCATGCTCCCAAAACCACACACACATACACACACACACATATTCTCTCTTGCATTCACAGACACATTTCTTGCAGTTTGTATCCACTTTATAATACTTATTTTAAGCAACTAGTAATCCCAGGAGGAAAACTGGGTATGGGAGAAGCGGTGATGGCATCTGTTACCTCAGGTTTGGCAGTGCAAGTAGTAGAAGATGTAAACTGAACGGACATTCTCAGTTTGGTTCTCAGATACCACACAGTCTGGTATGTGAAATGTATGCAAAACCAAAGCCCTTCAGACTGAAACTGTTTCTAGGAAGTCTCCAAAGGCTGCCTTTCCCAAGGAAGGATAGAAACTCTCTTTTAAGCTTTGAATAAACTTAAAGAGAGAAACTCTTATAAATGTCCAGCCTATGAGACACGCTAAGGGAACATATTGGTGATTCTCCCACAAGGATGTTATTTAGAAATGTTATCTTGGCAACTTTATACATGAACAATTTTTGTCGATTTAATGTTAGTCACTTCTTCTATTGTTCCCTTGTGATTTACAGATATTTTCTTTACCAGTAGTATTTTCAGTGCCTGCACTGATAGAATGCAAATATTACTTCCAAACACAAGCAACTAAAAGGGGGGCAAACTGAACCCCGTGAGCTACCTAAAACGGGGTGGAGAAGACAGAGGCACATGCTTCCCAGAGGAACACAGCAAAGGATGAGAGGCAACAGTGCCCAACTGCAAGATCGTAGGTTCCTACTGAATACAAATTAAAAATTTTCCCAGCGAGAGTACTTAAGCACTGGCACAGATTACTCAGCAAGTCTCTGTTATCTCCAGCCTTGGAGATGTTCAAAACTTGAATGGAGAAGACCCTGTGCAAACCCGTACACATTGAAGTTAATCATCTTTGAGCTGGGGGCTGGACCCAATAACCTCCAAGTTCCCTTCCAACTTGTAATTTTTTATGATTCATAATATTTGTATTTCAAAATATTCAGTCCCAAGTTTGGATATTTAGACAGTGGAAACAGGGAGAAAGGACTAAGGAAATCTTGCATACTAAGACCAAGGGGAAGAATAATTTGACAGAAGGCTGGATCCATGTGAAAACCTGCCTGAAAGGGCTGTAGCTCTGATGGCCCTATGCAGCTGTATCAGAAGAGGTGCTTATGACTCTTCTACAGTGGTAGCAAAGGGCTCCTCCCTTATGATTTTCTGGCACTCAAAATGCAAAGACTCATAGTAGGATGACATACAGTCCTCCACCCACCCATCTGCCACAACCCTGTGCTACTGTAATTGAGTTATTAGTATGCAAAGCTATCTTCAGCAATGGATTTATAAAATAGCATGATCACAACACATGAAATGTCAGTTAAAATTGCCATCACATCACAGTCATGCAGATGTTCTTTTTAGGTCTTACTCACTCTTCATCTGACCCAGCTGATACATTTCCCTCTGTTCAGCTCTTCTTGATTCTGATGGCCACTGAAATAAGGCATCAGTATCAGCTTTGCTTTTAAGAAAATTATCAGTTGCACTTTTGTTAGGGCAATTACAGCCTTTAATCATCCAGCTGCTCCTGATTTAAGCATCTGTACTAACCTGTCAGGTAACATTTGCTTCCATCCTGCAGTTGTCAAGGTGGTTTCATCTTATTTCAGTAGCTTAGATGCAAATAGCAGGGCAACTGCAATTAGTACTTTCCCAATCTTTACCGGCTGCACAGACATAAATACTGGGTAGCACATCGCATATGCAGAACTTACGGGATGCATGAATGATAGTTTTGAAAAAGTCACCTTGTCCAAACTTGCTTTAATGTTATCCCATGTAAGAATGCCAAAAGCATCTCAGGCACTAATCTCTATTTTCTTCTGGTTTTAGAATAGATCAATAATCTGACCCGTTGCACTGAGCATGCAGTATACCAGTGCTGCCAGCCTCTGAGCTGACTGCACCTTCCTTTTAGTACTGACTGCTATAAGAACAAAAGATTCTGTTTTGTTGTTGTTTTGTTGTCATAAAACTACAGAAACACAGGAGGTAAAAGGCATGTCAAGAAATAATTTAGTCCACTGCATTTGCACTGTGTAGAGATCTGGTACTTTCAGGTGGACCTTGACAGATATTTGTCTAACCTGCTCCTAAAAATCTCCCACTGAGGGAGGCTCCAATCTTTCTAAGTAACCTGTTTCTGTGTTTCAATAGCTTGATAAGTAAAGCATTTTTCCTACTATCCAACCTGAACCTTTTTGGCTTCCAATAAAACTGCTTTATTTTTTCCCTTCCCTCCAGTAGTCTTTGATAATAAAATATCATTATTCTCTGTTTAACATCATCTCTGTCAGACTACTGTCACGATATGTCATTTTTCTCCTTTTTAGGCTGTACAATGTTGTTGTAACCTTTTGAAATCATCCATGTTTTCTAAATTTAGACTGCCTGCAATTTGACACTGATGTTTGCGACACATTTTACCCCAAATTGCACATAGAATTCCTTTGGAAGTCTTGTTTTACCTGGGAAAAGCTGTTCAGAACAGAAAAACCACCACTTTGCAGAGAATACCTTTCTGCAGTCCCATTGCCTACTCAGATATATCCCATTTCTTCTTCCTATGGACAGCAGTACTTTGCCTGTGTCTTCTGAATTTTTTTCCCGTGATTCAAAAAAGTCCCTGCAGCATTCACAACTGTGAGTCTGATGCTATTTCCAATGTGCCTGTAATTAAACTAGGTGCCCACTCCAGATTTTTTATGTGAACTTTGTTTCATCACCTAAGTTATTAAAGAAGAGAAACAGACCAAAAGCAGATGCCCACTTTGAGGTGCTCCCAGCCCAAAAGTGAACCACTGTTCACTATTCTTTGAGTCCAGTTTTATGAAAACAAGGTTATCTGCTTTGTTGCTTATATGAAGTTACTGTATTTCCACATTTTCCTCACAAGACTGTCACATGGAACCATACCACATCCTTACAAAGAACACAAACACATCTATTGCTTTTCCCTTATGACACCAATTATCCTGTTAAAAGAAGAGATTTTATTAATATGATTTGTTCTGGCCCAATCCAAGCCAACCACTTTATCACGTTACTGGGTTCTGGGCATTTCTACACTAGTTTCTCTTAATTTGTCTAGAATCATTGTGGGTATCAAAGTTAAACAGATTGGTCTGTATTTCCCTAAGTCATTATTTTTCCTCACTTTGTAAAGACATATATTAAACATCCTTATATCTCATTTCTCTCTCTTCTTAATAATGTAATCTTGTCTTTACCACATCACATTAGCCTTTCTGGGCTTATCCTTAAATGCCCGTACCTTAGCTGTGCGTTTTTGTTTTTCCTGTTTGAAGCCATTCTGAAACATTAAAAGAAGCAAACCCTGATGCATTCTTACTCGTATCTTACTGAGCTTCTCTCTTTTCTCTGCATCAACTAATTTCCTATTGTGTGTTTAATGTCTTTCAGTAATTGCCAGCTCTCCTGCCTTCCTTCATTTTTACACAAGCACAGCTACCTACCAGTTCCCCAAATGGGGTGAAGCATATTTTCCTAAAGCCCATTATCCTCATCCTGCTGTTCCACCATCCTTCCTTTCCTCAGGAAAGCGAACACAATTTTAATGTCTTTCAGTAATTGCCAGCTCTCCTGCCTTCCTTCATTTTTACACAAGCACAGCTACCTACCAGTTCCCCAAATGGGGTGAAGCATATTTTCCTAAAGCCCATTATCCTTTACCCTGCTGTTCCGCCATCCTTCCTTTCCTCAGGAAAGTGAACACAATTATTTTGGGGTCTTTTCACTCAAATTTCCTTCCATCTTCAACTTTTCAAAACAGATCTCCTCTACTAGGACAAAATCAACCTTATACAGCCATTTCCAGAGTCCCTTTCTTTGCCATCTGTCTCCAAGACAGAACTTGATAGACTGTCTGTCTCACAAGGTCAGCTACAGAACTTGATAGACTGTCTGTCTCACAATACTGGCTGTCTCACAAGGTCTGCCGTGACCAGATTCATTCCTGTTCTCTGCCTGGGGTGTGGCATGTCTTCACAAGTATTACCACCAAGAGGACATTCCATTGGCAGCACCTAATGCTGACCACAAACACTTGGAAGGTCCCTGTGAAGACTTATAGGGAACTAAATCAGTTTCTTCAGTAGGCGAAGTGGTTCAATACACAGCTCCTGTCTGTACAGCATAGTTTTAACTTCACCTAAAATGCAAGAAAGATGTGCAGTGTGGCTCTACTTTTCCTAACAACAGTACAAGATAACCCATAACCAAAAGAAACCACAGCAGCACTCTATGCTTTTAGATAAGTTGATTGCTTTCAATTCAGTATCAATGAAATGTATCACTGAAATGGACATCTTCCCTGAGTTACTTACCTTCACTGATCACAAACCATGTGATATTTGTAATTTTGCTCTCATATCATCTAGCACCTCCAGGGCTATGTTAGCCACAGCCTCACAGGTGTTTGTTGCTTTTGATTTCTTCACTTTCAGTTTGGTTTTCAACTTCTTATTTTCTTTGGCATGCGCATGCACTGACAAGACTGCCAGCAAGAGGAAAAGTTTGCCTATTCCATCTTCTGCAATGCTGGCCTTCACAGGCTCTTATCTTTATCAGGACATAGATATCTCTACCCCACACCATGGCCAAAATGGAAAAGGACGCATCTATGCCAATATTGTATTTTTCTAAATTTCTTCTTCCAAACTCAGCATAATTGCATGAAGCCATCAGGCTTCACATACACAAGAAGAAAACAAGTTATTCCCTCAAGGGAGGATTTTTTTCTGTTCTGAAACATTTATCATATTGTTTTGTCTCTAACAGAATGAAAAAAAGTAAGTGGTGACAATGCTGTACAAAACGTTTATTGGGCACAGCCCAGCTGAATGCCCCGCTAGCTCTTCCTGATGCAAACTTCATATTGCACCATCCCATAATTCACATCCTTTACATTATAATACAAGTTGCTAATGAAGAAATTAATGTATCCCTGTCCACATCTCCTCCCCAAAAGAGTATAAAGCTGAAGTGGTATCAAGCTATCATTCAGAACAGTGTTGCGTAAAGCAATAGAGATCTAAATCACCAGGTAATATATTTACAACAGAAATTCTGAAAGAGCTTCAACTAGAGCTTCACAGCCTGGCAACAGCATAACACAGATCTAATTTATTAAAAATCAAATAAATGGAAGGATCATTTTGCAAAATCAGAGCTAACCTAACTATGAAACCGGTGAGTAAAGAGCCCAGGACTTCCTGAGCAAACGTCATTTTGCAAAATCAGAGCTAACCTAACTGTGAAACCGGTGAGTAAATTGCCCAGGACTTCCTGAGCAAACACAAGAGGCAGCTTACCAAGACAGAACATTTTGACACAGAAACCTTAGCACAATTCATCATTGTATTATACAAAAGGAGCAGTGGTCACAACAACATTTAGAGTGCACAACCATTCACTTGGCTAGGGAGAAAAAGCAAGGCCTAAGTTTGCGACCAATAACATCAGCAGAAGGATTTCTACTGACTGCTGCAAACTTGGCTGAAGCTCTGGAAAACACACAGAATCTTGTAAGCAAATAGGGCAGCCTGAGGTAACAAGGAGCACTTCACAGCTTTTATTGCCTGCTCAGAACCACACTGCTTTTGTTCGCTCAATTAGGAAATGTTTCAAAGCACCTTCCTCTTTTGTAGCATCATTTCTATAGGATTCAGAGTTCAGACAGTAGTTCCAAGTACTACCATGTCCAGACTACACATAATTCATTTTATGTCTGTGTTCCTACATGAATTCAATAATTTAGTATAATTCACTGTAATTCAAATGACTGAAATAGAAGTCTTCCCTACTGAGTTTGAAAGCATGGCTGGGGAAGCACAGATTCAAGCAACACGCTTGTCTAAAGACTCCTTTTACAAAAGGAGTGAAGCTGAAACAGTCTCAGCCAAAAGGCAATTCTTCTCCCTGCAGGAGTGTGCAGGACAGGTCAGCTTAACCACTCCAGGGGTTGCCTGCCTCTCTCTGCTGACTACAAAAGGAGCTATGGCAACTCTGTAACTGTCATGGGACCCTAAAGCAGCAAGAACATCCTGAAAGACATTCCAAGACATTCTTAAAGAGAATTTTGTAAGAACCAAAAGGAAGCTAAACTCAAAAGACTCTTATTTTTCTTTTTCTTTTCTCTTCTTTAAATAAACTACTGGAATGATTAACTCAGAGAGACTAGATCAGACAGAACTGAAATTAAAGTGCTCTGTAAACCAATCTCTCCCTGCTCACTGTGTCTGTGCAAAGCAGTTTCTTGCTTCCAGGGCTTGGTTTCAGCAAAGTCACCAGCTATCTGAACTGCCACAAATGCTGACATCCTTTCTGGAGCCCAGGAAACTTTTCTTTTTGCCACCACTGGCTGTCTGCTTTCTGGACATCCTGTCTTCTTGTTCCTTGCTATAGTACTTTTCCCCCATAGTCTGCAGCCTCCAGCCCTCTCTGCTCAACAAAGACCAAGGATGAGAAGACCTCCCTCCACTACAGGCAAGTCCATTTGCTCCAGACACTCCCATTATAAAGGGATCCAACATGTAATCTGAGAACAAACACAGCAAAATTATATTGCCTATCACATTTGAATTTAAGCGTTTAGCCCTCAGGTGTCTGATGCAAAAAGAGACAACCCTTAGCCCAAGCATTCCTGTGATGATTGATGCCATCTCCTACTAAAGCTAAAGGAGGTTTGGTAATCTGGGATTTAACCGAAAGCTATGCAAATATGGGTTTTAGTGGATTTTTTTTTAATATAGAATCATAGAATCATTAAGGTTGGAAAAGACCTCAAGGATCACCAAGTCCAACTGTCAACCCACACCACGTAACTCACTAAACCGTGTCCCTAAGCACCACATCTACATGTTTCTTGAACACCTCCAGGGTTGGTGACTCCACCGCTTCCCTAGGCAGCCTGTTCCAGTGCCTGATCACTGCCATATAACCTCACATCTTTAGTAAAGATGCAACCAAAAATAAAATGTACAGAAAGCAAAGTGATGTCAAATACTAGAATGTGAGAAGCATAGTATTCACATGCTATTTAATTACATAGTGGAATGGTAAAACTCAGGGCAGTTTTTCTGGGCTTTTGCTCTACTCCGTGGTGGCAAAAATTGTTAGAGGTTACTCAGAACCAGCTTTTTGTATGTGCAGGATTCTCCAGCAAGGTGGGCCATAACATATGCTCACCAGTTTTTCAAAAGATGAGTACTGTGCAAACCACATTGTAATATAAAATACTCGTTACGCAGAGAAATTACGAGTATTTACTAAAACTTTAAAGCATCAAATGATAGTTGTAGCCACACATCTTTGATCTGGAGAAAATAGGATATAATTCAAGAGTGAAAAATTGCTGTAATTGGGAAGAAAAGAGGGACACATTAGAGATGGAGAAATCAAGGCTGATTCAGACATGCAATGGATCAAAATATTCAGTGTTGGTCTGAATGGAGCAATTATAACTGAAGACATTACTGAAAAATGACTCATGTTGAGAAATATGAAAAAGCAATTTTAAATTGTTTAATTTTTCTTCTGTATATGTCATTTGGAAATACCTGATAATATCTAGACAAATTACAACTCCCTTCTCCTGCCTCTCATTAAACCCAAATGGACTAGTTATTTTCCACTACAGTACTTTCCTGAAATATTA
The DNA here is from genome assembly GCF_000699245.1 of Pterocles gutturalis. NCBI lineage: Eukaryota > Metazoa > Chordata > Aves > Pterocliformes > Pteroclidae > Pterocles > Pterocles gutturalis. The sequence goes on along the minus strand of NW_010115229.1, from coordinate 22,008 downwards.
TTGTTTTACAGCAAATCTCCCATATAAAAAAGGTGCATATCTGCTTTCTTATTATAACTCGTACTATATATTCCATTATACAGAACAAAATCCATCCAAAGCTTTTTTTAAACTCCACAAACTTGCCTTTATTCCCTTATATGGAAACATACCTGCGTCTAGTAACTGCCATATCTAACAAAAGCATACTGCAAACATGCCAAAGGAAAATCATAAATAAATTACTCATCTGTACATACCAGAAGGTCCTCTGTTTCATGTAAAAGAGAAGTAACCCATATAGAGATGTCTCTAGTTTATGTCAGGTAAGCTCCTCTCTTTGAAAGCCAAAATGAGACCGTTGGGTTCTAGACATTCCCACAGATTACCATGGGACTCGCTCCAGCCAGCGCTTGTTACTCAGAAATGCCTCACATAAAAAATGTATGTCACTGAATTCAGATTTTCCACTCTTGCCAAAACACAAATCACAGCAATGACACCAACTCTAGTTTCCATACTCCTACTCCTTCCTTACAACCGTATTATTTTTTAAGACAACATCTTCATTTGAATGGAGTTAACAACTGAAGTCCCAAAAGCTCCAATGACAGGAAACTGACCACTAAACTTTAGACACACTAGTCTAAGTCACTCCCACCATGCAATGTCCCAAAAGGAGACTGCATGATCAGCGTCTCCCCAGGCTCTGAGCCTTTCTGCAGGCTGCAGGCTCTGAGGCTGCACATCTTCTCAGACAAGAGGCTTTCCATGTCAAGAACAAGGATTAGCTGCTTTGCCACACCAACAGTAGCTCTTTCTCTCCCTCTTCCATGCACTGAGAGCTGCCATGAAGAGTGACAACACCATTAGCTGAGAAAGAGATCAAGCTAATGGAGAGAAAAATGCTTTACTGCTGCCATCAAGACTCTTAGGTGGCACTGGAAAGCTCAGCAAGAGACAAGGACAGAACTACCGGCCTTGCTCTGAGCTTTTCTTTTCTGTGCCCAGCCTGTTTTGGCACAAACAGCACTCTGAAGTGGAAGTCTATGCCTGGATGCAGAAAAGGAACACTGTCTTGTGAAAAGTCTCACTGTGTTGTGGGGGTGACAGCACATTCTCACTGCAAGAACCATACCCATCCCCTGCCTCAAACATGTTACAGGACTCCTTGCCCTTTTAGACTGTGATATGGGACTGAGGTAAAGGCATTGTATCCCTAGTCAAGGAAGATTATCTAGATAATCAAATTTTTAAAAGTATGGATCTATTTATCTAGCCCACAGAACTTATCAGTCCCCCTACAGAGCTCATAAAATCAGAATTAATGAGTCAGAAGTAAATACATTGTCACCTACTGCAAAATTTGAGACAAGTGTAAAAGTTGAAGAATCTCTCTTGGTTGCTCGCGTTTGGTTTTTTTTTTTTTTTACAGTTTCTTGTCTCTCTTCCTGTTTTACATCACCCAGTCTCCCAGCTCTCAAACAGCTGAAGCCTCACCCATGTTAAGCCACACAACAGCAGCAGAAATATTTGGATGATATATCTCTGCCTTTCTTTGTGTGTGTGGAGGTAGGAAAGGGACCAGAATTTCATAATACATTTTTATGGTTGTCCTGATCCTAGAAGTTCATATTATGCTTCTGGCTACTTTAGCCTCACTGGTTTAAAAATACCAATACCTAGATCTTACTTTAGATAGTGGTTGCTCTTCTTTGTAGCAAACCACAGTGCAACCCAGAATTACATTGTTAGTATCTCAACTCCCCCACTGGAAAAAAAAAAAAAATCTCCCTTCTGCAATGCAACTGGACCTGCTGAGACTGATATTTCTTTAGATGCATAACTATACTTCACAGATAGGACACTGTGTAACAGAGCAGAGGATTTCCTCTTATTTAAAAAAAAAAAGAAAAAAGAAAAAAGAAAAAAAAAAAGGATGAACTTCAGTGAGCTTCACCATATATTAGAATTACATGCGATGTTGAAAGGCAACATGATCAGAAACTCTTCCATGTATAATAGGTCTGTGAAGGATCCAAAACTATTAGCCACACAAGATTTGGGCATTAATCATAGTACTTTTTCTCTATCTATCTGACACATGCATAAATTGTGTTGTCACTGTTCATTTACATATATTTCATGAATTCTAGGGTTCTCTTTCTGACCACAGGTAGCATTTGCAAACATCTGGAAGTGCCTGATTTGCTAAACTTCTCTCTCCAAACAACAAATACAACATATACAACAGTACAACAGCACAGCAGACTCACTCCAGGCCAGATGCAGTAGTGCCGATATATTGTTCAGCATTCTTCATTTTACCAGGAGTTACTGCAACACCTTCTTCTCATGGCTTTAGTGAGTTCTTATCCCTAACTGGCCACCTCTGACCATGCCATGGCTGTCCCTTCGCAATCACATCAAACATGAGCTAGTTACTATCACTGTCAGGACCCCTAACCTTTCCTTAGGCAGCAACAGATCTACTCCCATCCTTGATCAACTCCCAGTCCTGGCATCCATTACTGGGTAACTGTAGGCATAACATGTTTTCCTTTCTGCTTTGAAGGTGCACTCAAAACAAGCAGAAAACCACAGCACTATCCTCCTCCAAATCCTCCTTAATAACCCTTCTGGGCTGCAGCACTGACAAATGCTTGCACCTGCTTGAGATCACAACAGACTTCTGTTATTCCCTTGTTTCTCCATCTCCAAATCCATTTGTTCTACTTGGCTTAAAGCTTTGATGTGACCTCCCTGGTACAAATGCTCACTTTTAGGATTGGAAAGGAGTAATTGATACTCTACACATTGTGCTGGGCTCTCCATCTCTGGGCAAATCCCAAAATGGCAATTCTTCTAAAGGATCTGCACAAAACCAGAAAGGAGTTATATCCGGGAATCTCAGCTTGTTATTTGCTCATATGGAAGTGACTCACCAGACAATTGCAACTGCCCTTATAGTTGGTAATTGAGTGGGAACTACAGTGGCTTGCTACTCTGTGATCATCACACAGGAACAGTTTTTGTCAGACATGTTACCTCACAATTCTTACCCTGTTATAAGCATTTTGGCCAGATGTGCAAGCTTTCCCAGGCCAAGCAAGTCACTATAAGCAACCTAGTAGCAACGTACTGCCGTCATCCTGGTACAGCAGGTTGGCAGTTTGGTATACTGGTACTTTATTCCTTTTTTTCTAGATGGAACTACCTATACAATTGTTGCAGTGTTCTCACTCAGTTTAAATGGAATCCACACCATGGGTTTGTACTTTGTCTATGCTTGTGAAAAGAGTACCAGGTAAACTGATGCACTACAATTTTCTGTGTTCTAGTTTAATTCAAACTCTTGAGAGCTTCTATTTACTGTGTTCAATGGTTTTGTTCTTTCTGAAAAAAAGCAACACAAATAGAAGCATCCCCAGGATTTAAAAATATAATTTAGATACATTTTAGATAATTTTGTACATTTAAAATTTTTCCTCTTGATGTTAACTTTAAAAGATCAAAAGGCAAGTAACAAATTCGAATCACTTCAGGCAAATTTTAAATTAGCAAACATAGTTGCCAACTGGATCACAATAATCCTTCATTATAATCTTTCTATAATTCTTTTGAGTTATCAGTGTCTGGTTAGCAGGTTCCATTAACATCAAGAAACATCCAGAAGATGAAACTCAAAGTATACCACTTTGCCTGCAACACTGCAGAATGATACAAGTTACCAATTAATTTAATGCATTTATTTTCCCACATTAAAGGGTTGAGGTTATGGAAAAGGCTGACATGCCACTTCTTTGGAGAAGCAGGTTCTGAGCACAAGCTATTCTGCACTTTCACATTACTTCTCTGATGAAGATTACATTAGAACAAGAAAAGGTTCTACATGAGAATGAATATGAATGAGGTTCATTTCAGTCTGGACTGTGCATAACCAGCACCTACACTAGCTACTGAAATATTGTTTGTGAAGGTACTTTTTAATATGAGAGCTGGTCAGAAAACAGAGCTTGCAGTCCACTGGAAACTGTAACATATTCCTCCTCAAACGAACAGGATTCTAAATTTCTTACCACACACTGAAAAGTATTTTGATTTGGAAATGTTTTAATAATGTTGTAAACATTTCATTCTACTATGTGGAATATTATATATAGAAATAAATATATAATAATGACACAAAAATTAAACTTGCATGCTCTAAGAGGAGACATGACAGTATCATCATCAGGTTTAGTGTGTCCATAAATGGATACTAAACAGAATAGTCTGGGACATCCTTAATACAACAATCACAGTTGCTGGAAAGCATGAGGGAAATGGACTGCAAAAATTGGACAGACTCTTCCTAAACAGCATCTTCTAGTGCCACCACAGGAGACAAAATGCTGTGCTACATGGACCATTGGTCTTACTCAGCAGGGCATTGCAAATGTTCTTGAAATGTTCACGTACGCACTAGGAGAACAAAAACACCTAAAAAGAATGCTTTGTCAGTCTTCTTGACATTCAGCACAGTCAAAGGGATTTATATCTGTAACATCTTGGCAATTCCCTCCACCTCTCCAGAAATGAGATGTTTCTACAAAATGTTTTGAAATTACAAAACTGCATTTGGGTGGGAAGTCGCTCCATCCAAACTTTTTCCCCTATCAAGCTAAGTTTTAGCTCATTAAAACAATTATTTTTTTACTACAAAACCAATATATGTTCCCTCTATTTCCAATAAGAATATATTGAGAATGATAAAACATGCTAGCTTACTTGTGACTCACAAACCCAAATCCATCTCAAATACAACATGCATAATTATGTGTCTTCAGAAAATGGACTGAGATGCTCCTTAAAGTTCTACCTGATCTGTGTAGGAAATGAACTACAAAAATATGTTGCATTATGATTCATGGCCTCTGGCTTACAGTAGCAGGTAAAAGCTGTGCAACTCCTACCATTTACCTTGCTGTGGTATTTTCAGCCTTTGCTCAGTCTTGACTGGGTTGTTCTTTGCAGGAGATCTCAGGCAAGGGCTGTGGTACCTTCCCTTGACCTGCATGCTCACTTGTAGGGCTTGAACGGATTTACCTCTCTCCTCTATCTTCCATCAGCTGGTTTCCAACTATCTCAGATCTACTCCCTTCTGAACTAACAACCAGAGCAGAAAGAAACGGGCTATAGCACACTCTGCCTTAGCTGTGTCATCATGCTGATGTCTGCTGACATGAAACTTCTATGATTCATGCCAAGTATAATACTCAAGTGGTTTCTTTTCAAAACAGACTCAATAGGCAAATTTCTTCTGCCTGCATCTCTGGACACACATGACAAGGCTTAATACATCTGGCAGGAATCCTCCTTCCAGCAATATTCTTTACTATAAACATGGTTAGAAGAGCATCCACACAGGAACAGACGTTCAGCCTATCTGAGTGCAGCCTACAAAGAGAAGGGCATTTCTGAACTGAGCATCAAGATTACTGTTATTCTGTACAGATGTATTCCTGTTTCACTTTCATTCCTGTAGGTGGTTTCCTTAAAAATGCTGAATTGAGAAAGTTAGGTTACTTTATTACCAAAAAATGCCAATCACACTAAAAGCTCTCACATTATTAGCTTTCCTCTAGTTTTTAATTATTTGTTAAAATTCGTATTCTATACTAGTCTCAGATTCAGGTCCTCGTGTTAAGGTGAACACTACAACACTGTAACTTTACACTTCTCCTACAAATACTGTAACAGAGTGTCACAAGCAGAAGTGTGTTATGCAAAAACATTGTTTATTTTTCTAAGTAATCATTATGCATGTTTTTAACTGATTAAATCTACACTGAAAGGTTAAATCAATGTATGAGACTGTGTGTCTCGACACTTTATTATATCAAAAAAGTATTTGTTTTGTTTAACAGAAAAAAAATTAATGAACAACAGCTCCTACTCTCTCAGAAGCATATTTCCAGCTCACAGCACTGCAGCTTCAAAATGCTTTACAAGATCAGGTAGGTAATCTGCACATTAGCACAGAGACAGTGAAATAAAACAAAAAAAAAAAAAAAAGAAAAAGAAATCCACATGTTCAGTAGAAAATGAGGAATTTCACTTCAAATTGGAAAAAATATTTTCTATGAAGGCATGTGTTATTAGGCAATTATTAAGTGAGAAGATTCAGAAGAAATGCCGTGTTTACCCAGGATTATTTCTAGCAGATCATTTCCATCATTCTGAAGCAACTGGTTTGGTTTCTGTAGACACAGACACTGTCAGATGACCCACACCAATAGGTCATCTCCAAATTCCACTCAGTTTTAGGTAAATATTTATTGACAGTCATCCGGTTTAATGATTTCTAATCAGAGGATAATACCTTCAACCTGGATGGTGAATGTAGTGCCTCACTGTTGACATACGCCTTAGAGTGAGCAGCAAATAAAAGCATCAATTTTAGTTAAAAAAGGAACGTCCAACTATCTTGTCCCAGAATTTAAGAGTACAGGTTTAACAGGTACCAAATCATGTAAGAATAGATTTATTTTGGAAAAACAGAGATGGAAGGTAGGGTGGAATATTTCACAACAAGAGTGCAATAATCTCATAATAAACCCATCCAAGGTCTTCTCCACTATTCAGAATGAGTGGTAATTTATAAGCTCTGATGATTTTATGACAATTCAAGTATTCGGGACTAAAATCTCTCAAGAACCCTCTACAGCATTGTAGCATAGTCTTTTTACCTACTTGGCGAGTTTTGGCCTGAAAACTGTACCACAGCCACTTACCTTAGCCTAGTTCAAACCTGATCTGTCTCTTCCCCAAAACCCAAACACGATCAAGTGCAATACAAAACAGCTACTGAAAACTATGGGATATGTCAAAAATCATCACACTGTATATACTAAAAAAGGTGTAAGAATTGAACACTACCATTCATATAACCAGTGCTGAAGACTGAATTAGGAGAAAAGAAACATGGCAACATTCTTTCCAGACTGGCTTGCTGTTGATACATTGCATGGGGCATGTCTTAAAGAGCTGAGGATTTTTTTCCTCTAGGAAAAAATTACTTAATAACATCTACATATGTGGATTCAAACACTTCACAGAGTAACTTTGTTGGTAAACTACAGTGATGGCTCTAAGCCCACTACTAAATGCTGCATTTTGTCACCTAATCACAACCTATTCTTAGTGGAATTTGAGAAACTTTTCCTCCAAAGCCACCTGCCCACAGATCCCACCGCAGAACACAAAAGCAGAGCTGAGCAACAAGCTCTGCTTTCAGTGCCCCACTGCTCATGTAAGATCATCCTGGCAGCTGCAGCTTAGCAGGAATCCAGAACAGTATAGTGCACAATAGTCTGCACTTGATTCTCTACTTTTCCTCCTGGACACCATTTTGCAGTCAGATGCTATGGAAGCTGCTTCAGATTGCAGACCACTGCAGCTTGCATACTGCTTGTCCTCCCAGTCTTTGTGAATGTATCTACAAGAAGAGCTACTGATGGCAAAAGGTCCATCTTCATTTCAGAGGATTACACTGAATTTGCAGGGATTAGTTAATAGCTTTTTTGAGAGAAGGAGATGAGAAAGATCTCCTTCTTGGTATCAAACTCCGCAAATCTAAATTTCAAGACTGGATTCCCCTCTTCAGGGGAAGCACCAATACTGAAGTTAAAATGTTCTTTCATGATAAAATAAATTAAAAAAAAAAAAACCCAAACTCAAAGCAATGGAAACAGAAGTCTCTGTAAGCTAAAGTAAAGGCTAAACACCACCTTTATTAATTTAGACACAAATATATTGTTAAAAAAACCCAACAAAAACTAAACAGAGATGATGAAGATATCTTCATTTTTATAAACTGTAGGACACCTAAATAGCTACTGTAAAAACCAAACTGTAACGGCCCTGTAAAGCTGCATAAAAGCTAAAAGGAAGGTGACACTTCAGCAGAGGAATCTGTTCCATGACTGTTTTCTTTCAGAGATAGTTTTATTAAACTCAGAGCTTCACCAAGTCACCACTGGAATTTTTTATTCTACTTATGCATATCTATATGTACACACCAACTGAAATCCATTGCACTCATGGAACTGTATGTCCAATGACAGAACAACTGAAGACTATTCCACACACTCCATACTTGCCCTTGCACATGTACAGCCTGGCACGCAAAGAGCAAATACAAAACTTATACTCCAGATGTAGGCTTGTGTTTTTCACATTAAGAAAATAAATTCATGCAAAACATAAAAGTTAAAATATAAACACTTGACTGTTTCCTCACAGTCTGTTTCATCCTCACTGTTTGGCACCCATCCTCTACAGGCCAGAAGTTTCACAGATGGAGTTTCAAATGCCCAGCAGACAGAACAGAAGCTAGATTTTTCAAAGATGCTCAATGAACAAAGATCTGGCATCTTTTGATGTCAGTCTAACCCAATAATTTATTATGATTTCCAATGCAAACTATTCTTAAAAATATCTTCCCAATGCAAGTCAGAATACTTTGGAAAAGCTTTTAGAACTTAAGCACTTTTTAGAGCTTGTTTCCAGAATTAGATCCCATTGTTATCCAAGACATTTGGCAGGAGATTTGTATTCACTTAGCTGACAAATCATAAAATACAAACAATTCTTCAATCTCAACCTTATCAAACACTGATCAAACATCAGCAAGAGCCTTGCTTGTTGTGAAAGACACATTACTCCTGTTAGCGACATTCTTGTTCATCTTCCTCTGGGGAGAGGAGGAAGTTTTTGCAGAATAGGTTATAGTGAATCTTCAAGCTCTTTGCTCCTAGATTAGTCAAAACTAAAGACACACAAATTACAGGCCTTACCTTGCTCTGACTCCATTTGAAAAAATCTTGCTGCTTTCAACAGTATTTGGCAAATGAACAAGGGCAATAGCCTGTTTGTCTTCACTTATTTGGCTATTTGTGCATTTACTTGCACAAAAAAAAAGCAATTAAATTAATTCATTTCTATAATTTCATTTAGAAAAAAAATCACCATACTGGTTTCTTTAACTGTTATGTCATATCTTAGTCATATCTAAAGAAATGTCACTGCAGGAAAATTCCCATGACAAGCTTTTCACCAAATAAAAATTTTAGGTAGCAAATCCTACGAAGTCCTGCTAGACTTTATATCCTATTTCTGAAGGCACAGCACTAACAGTATAATACCAAAATAAGAATGCTGAACGCAAAGCAGATCATCAATTCAGAACACTGAAAAGACTAAACAACAGCACTTATCACTTCACATGCAACCACTCTAAAGAAAAACATCCAACAAATGACTTGCATCTCATTCACTGAGTTTATACTCAACATAGGAATGCCAACTGAGAAAAAACTTATTTTTTCTGAATTGTTTACCTCAAGAACTAGCCAAAGCTGGTCTCCATTTTTCACATCTTTCTTATAATACATGCCATAGAACTTGACTACATTGGGATGATCAGAGAGAGCTTTCAAAATGTTGTACTCAGCTTCAATTTCTTCATCAATATCCTGGAGTCACAAATGAGAAATACATAGTGGTTAATAAATAAATAATGATAGCCATTAAAAAAAACCTCCAACACATAGAATTTTCTGGCTATTCAAACATAGTTTGAAATAATGCAAAAAAAAAAATCAAACAGAACATGAATGTACCATTTGCAGGGCTACAAAGCTTGGTTCAGTTTACTCAGCAGAAAACAGCCATTTGGTTTCAGTTGGTCTTTACCAATTTCAACTAATGAACATACGGGGTATGACAGAGCAGCCCTCAGGAGAAAGGGGAAGGAGCATTTCAAGGCAAAGCCAGTGCGATCCACAAGCAGGTAGGTACAGAGTGGAGAGTTTTTGGGAGAGCATGTTCCCATGCCTTGGGAAGGCACAAGTCACTCTCCTAGTCTCAAGGGTATCCCCAGCTAGAGATGGTGCAGCTGGAGTTACCTCTCTACCCCTCTGTGCACAAACAAGTATGACTGCAGCCACGTCTTACTCATTTATCATCCTACCTTCTAGAATTATTTGGGAATTTTTTTCCTTTTCTGCTGTCATAGAAATGGGTGACATCCATGATCTCTGTGGCTTCTTGCACTGAGCTGTAGAGTTGTTGCTTTGACAGTCTTTCATTACAGACCTCAGGTTTCTTGCATAGCAAGCACAGAAATCCATTCGGAGGTGAGAGATGAGGACAAGGTTTGTCAACAGGGGCTGTGCAAGCCCTTTTAGGCCAAACGTGGATGCTAGCAATGGTGGGCACTGGATGACCCGGGTAATTCCTTCCACCCAGGCACCTGAAGAGCTCACTGAGGGATGTTACCACAACTGTATTTCAGTCATGCTGAGAAAATATTCAATCCATCCTGGCCACAGGTAGAGGCAGAATTACTGCAGTCATTTTCCCCCATTGTTTAGATCTCAAAAAAATGTTAACATACTTGTATTAAATTTTTTTAAATCTGGAAACAATTTGATATTTACATCCACCCAAAAAAAAAAGAAAAATCAGTTCTAGAGGAAGGCTACCTATGAACTCTGCTCTTCATATGAATGGATTTCACATCAGTGAAAAGCATCTACTCAGTGCCAAAAATCTGTCACACCAGTGCCATGAATGACACTCCTGATCTTGTTCACCACCAAAGGCAGCTGCCCCTAAGAAGATTTCGCTCACTTGTTTCATATAGAGGTCTCTCCAACGCTAAATCCAACTCAAGTTCCTCATATTAGCCTTTGGCTATTTCTTAACTGGTCTCAAAGCACTTTGCCTGTTACCAGCATCTTCATGAATTGGGCTGTTAAACTTTCATATTGAGATTACAAGAATAATTCTTCTCACAAGGAGGGGCTTTAGAGATTTTTTTTTTTATTGGGGTAGTCAAAAAACAGCAGAAATTTTCCACTTTCAAAAAAGGGAGGATCTCGCTGTAAGTTAATTTTCCCATAATCACAACACAGAATACAGCCAATAAAATAACAGAAGCAAGGAAGGAAGAACGAACCAAGGTATTGAAGGTGGCAGAGGAAGGAAAGGAAAAGAGTTGAAGAGGGAATGAAGAGAGAGAACCATCTGGTAAGAACAAAAGGAGAGATCATAAAGCAAAAAAACCCCACCAAAACCCCAAAGAGTCAAAAGCCAAAAAACTACATACAAAACATACAATAGCCCTGGCTGCCTTGGGGAAACTGGAAGAGAATTAGCTCACTGTCCTACTGTGATTTAATAGAGGTTTCTGTCTCCTGAGAGGTACTCAGATTTTATTAAATGTTTACTATTATGGGGAGAAATTAAAAGAGGGGGAATGAAATGAATAGAATATTCATTCTGTGCAAACTAGAAAGAAAAATCTTCCTCTGCATTTTATGAAGGAAGAGAACTTAAAACATTTGGTTGAACTGAACATATTTACCTACATAAAACACAGCCAAAGGCAGTACCTCCTTTAGAAATGGTAGATGGAATATTTTCCTGTGAACTTAGACATAGGATAATTTGGCTATGAGCCCTAAAGTACAATGGCATTTACTTATACCCCTGAGGACAACAGTAAGAGCATCCTCAGCTCCATCTTCATATATTCTCATTTCAACATCTTAACTTTCCCATTTTGGTTTCAAAAATCTGAGCTGTTATACAGCACAAAGCATCTGAGAGCTCTAAAGGATTAAGCATGAAATGCTTGTTTCAGCTTCACATCACGCATGATAATGAAGTTTCCCAGTTTAATTTGGAAATACCAGTTCAATCAAGTAATATGAAAGCACATTTCTTCTGCCCCTTTTTTCAGTCCACCCCTCAAATGGCACAATTCTGAAACCATCTTCAAATAAAAAAAATTGTAAAATTTAAAGAATAAAATACAGAAAGTACCTTTTTCTTCATTGCAATGGCTCCCTCTGCAGCCATTAATAATACTTTCAGTTTAAACAAAAAGAAGTGTATTCCTTTCACCCTATTTCTAATATTGGATTGCCACTTTAGCAGTTACTCCAGACCTCCTGTAAATAGGAGGGGGAAAAGAAGAATAGTATTCTTAGAATAAAAAAGAGAACACATTCAGTTAAAAAATTCCAGTCTTAGAGTCTGATGTTGACTGTGTTACTGACTTCCATTTTTTCATTAAAATAAGGAAACTGTTTTCATCAGTTACATCTCTTCCCTTCTTCAATTTCTTATGTTGCATCTCTATCCATTGTATTTCTTCTGAATTCTTCCACATCCTACTCCCTTGTCTCCTGCTTAATCTATTTCTGTATTTCTCTTTCCTCTAGCATCAGCTTTACTACCTCTTCTTTCTTCCTGTCATCATCCTTTATCCATTTCCTACAATCTCCAAAGTCTACACAATATTGAAAGATCCTTATCGCTTGGCTGCAAATCATGTTTACTCTGGGAGAGGTATGTGATACTGAATTCCTCCTATTGTTGCTCTGAAAGCATGCTGAAACGAAAAGCAGACAAACAAGAAACACAGCAAAAAATAATGCAAAATACTGTTTTCACAAACACATTTAATGGACTTATGGACCATGGGATCATAATTTGACACTGTGATATGCAGGAGTAGACAGAGCCCAGTGGCTGTGCAGCTCCAGACCTGCAGCATTTCACACGGCACGATGTGCTCTTCCCTTCCTGCCCAGAGGTCGTTCAACAGAAGCCTCACAACCCTCTACTGGGAGTGCAAAAGATGAGCTCAAAGGGGCCACTTGAAACAGCAACAGCTCCTAGCCCACATTTTGAGGGTTATTGTTCTCAAGAAAAATCCCAAGCCATATGCAGTACCACTGAAGTTAATGGTGTCTGCCTCTACAAACCAGACTAATGTTCTTCCTCACTCTTTAAGCATTAATCTGCCACCCAACAAATGTCAGTTATTGAGAACAAAAACATACTCTACAATATGATAATTCCACCTCCCAGTCACCTGGTGCTTTGCATGTAGGAGCCACTGCCTTTGTATTTTCCATTTGAAAAGACGGATCCCTCTGTGATACCTATGTATTTTGGCACATTCTAAAAACGCAAAACCTATAATAATAATAAAGTATGCTATTTTACTTTTTAAAGTATCACTCAGAGCATGTAACTCAGATAAAAGTGTGTTCTCAAAATAGATGCTTGAAGGTACATCTAAAGCACTTAAAAGTATATAACTTTCTTACTGACTAGCATGCAAAAAAAAGGAAAGGAAACAAAGGGAAAAACCAGAATAAGCTAGGTACTGAAAAGGAAAATAAGCATCTCACCTTCTGAAAGTAAGAGATAAACAAGGTGGAACCAAAAGTAAAAGTAACAAAGTTTAGGTATACTTCTGATTTCTACCATATGTAACCACTTCCAAGATGGCTTATGATACGAAATATGCAATGATAGCTAGAAAATATATTTTACTTACAAAGTTGAAGCAGTTTATTTCACTATCACTTCTAATGCAAATAATCTACCAAGATTAAAAGAAAAAAACGACTACATAAATTCTACCTACAATTAAATAAGCATGAACAAAGTAATTTAAGTAGCTTACATGAACAGGATCCAAAATTTTGACTGCTGCTTTGCTGCCATTTTTCTTATTTAACACCTTGAAAACTTTTCCATATGTTCCTTTGCCAATAGTCTCAATTATTTCCCAAGTATCTGAAGGATCGGGAAAGCTATCAAATATTATTGTTTTCCCAGTCAACGGAAGCATCTCAAATGATGGCTCCTAGGAAAAAGAGATTTCAATGTTCACTCAACAAATGGTTAAGAGCAACTGGTTTCCTACAAATGTAAAGAGAACTACACATTCCAATCTCAAACACTAGAAATGTTTTTGCATGTAGTGTGCATGCAGTGAAAGCATAATGAACAAGAAATGCTGCACTTAATACAGGTACGTGCAGTCAACACAATATCAAATGAAGGAAAATTCAAATAATAATTTTAAATTAATTTCAGGCTTGAGTGAAGTCACTAGAAGCTTCAATGAAACTATAATGTCACTCTGGGATTTTCTGAGGGGCACAAGAATAGGAGTCAAGTTCATAAATCCAAAAGAATTTGGCTTCATTACCAAGAATCAGGCAAGAAGGAAAAAAAAAAAACACAAAACAAAACAAGTTAAATAGTAGCATTAGATTCATTCAAACTTTTACTGTAAACGGTCAGTTTTACAATCTTACTCTTACCATTTAAATTTTTATATAGATCTCATAAGGCCAAGCAGATCAAAGTGGCAGATCTTTTCACAATATTACGATCTTCTGACAGTCAAGTATTCATAGTCCTGGAAAACGTGTTTACTGATATACATTAATTAACAACTGTTTTACATACTGTAAAGGAAACACCTTTTCCAAAGATGGAATTGTATCCATCACTGACCAGGTTACACCTATGCCCTGGTCAGAGAGGGATACAGTTCACTTACACATGCTTTCATAGTGACTAATTATCCACCAGATACAGTGGTAGAAATAAAGCACACACACACCCCCTTCCCCCTTCTCCAGACAAATGACAACAAAACATGAAATCTCCCTTAACACAAATTCAGGTTACGGTCAAAGTAAAGACAGAGGATCAAGATCACATTCAAAGAGTTGTGGTCAACAGCTCAACGTTCAAGTGGAGAGCAGTGATGAGTGGTGTTCTGCCGGGGTCAGTACTGGGACCAGTGTTGTTTAACATCTTTGTTGGTGACATGGACAGTGGGATTGAGTGCACCCTCAGCAAGTTTGCTGATGACACCAAGCTGTGTGGTGTGGTGGACACGCTGGAGGGAAAGGGATGTCATCCAAAGGGACCTTGACAGGCTGGAAAGGTGGGCCAATGCAAACCTCATGAAGTTCAAGAAGGCCAAGTGCAAGGTCCCGCACATGGGTCGGGCAATCCCAAGCACAAATACAGGCTGGGCAGAGAGTGGATTGAGAGCACCTCCGAGGAGAAAGACTTGGGGGTGTTGGTTGATGAGAAGCTGAACGTGAGCCGGCAGTGTGTGCTTGCAGCCCAGAAAGCCAACCATGTCCTGGGCTGCATCAAAAGAAGCATTAGCAGCAGATCTTGTGAGACCCCACCCGGAGTACTGTGTTCAGATGTGGGGCCCCCAACATAAAAAAGACATGGACCTATTGGAGAGAGTCCAGAGGAGAGCCACAAAATTAATCAGAGGGCTGGAGCACCTCCCATACGAGGACAGGCTAACAGAATTGGGGTTGTTCAGCCTGGAGAAGAGAAAGCTCCGAGGAGACTTAATAGGGGGTTACAGGAGAGATGGAGAGACGCTCTTTATCAGGGAGTGGAGTGAAAGGACAAGGGGTAACAGTTATAAGCTGAAAGAGGGTAGATTTAGACTAGATATTAGGAAGGAGTTTTTCACTGTGAGGGTGGTGAGACACTGGAACAGGTTGCCCAGAGAAGTTGTGGATGCCCCATCCCTGGAGGTGTTCCAGGCCAGGCTGGATGAGGCTTTGAGCAACCTGGGCTAGTGGAGGGTGTCCCTGCCCATGGCAGGGGGGTTGGAACTTGATGATCTTGAAGGTCCTTTCCAACCCTAACCATTCTGTGATTCTATAAGATCAGGACACGTGTAGCTGTAATATGAAAATCCTCAAGTTTCCACTCCAGATTTGAAATTTGCTTTTTCCTTCTGTCCAGCCCTCCTCTTGTGATTCAAACAGATGCAACTCAGCTGGGACATCGACTACAGTCTCTTCCTAAGGCTTTACCTTTCCACATCATGCCTAGTATTTATCCATGCCTTGGGAGCTTCACCACTTCCAGACAAAGCCATTTCTTCCCCAGAAAATGAACACAAAAGAGTTGGGGTTTTTTTAACTTTCTTTTTCTTTTGCCTATAAAACAGAGCTCAAATACAATAATTTTGTTTTTTTATAAATCACTTTATACGTATATAGAAATGCTTTGTAAGTAGCTCATAAGTGGCACTATACAAAACAACCAAATAGGGGATGATGAAGGAATTAGGATTCATAATCCCAATTTTTTACTTTGAGGGATTCAACAATGATGGAATTTCAAAATTTCTGTATCTGAGCTTTAGTTTTTAGAATTGAGGTTCACTATTTGTGTAAAGTTTTACTGGATAGTCAATTCAGAAACAGTGATTTTTGGGGAGAAAAAAAAAGTAGGGAGCTATCAATGGACGCTATCAATGGACGCCTTCATAAGAACCAAGATGTCCAAATCATATTAGAGCCTGTCTACATACAAATTATTTTCTAAAGAATATGTAGTTTTCCGTTGAAATCTAGGCCCTGCTATGTCCCATGTTCAAGAATACACAGTAAGAGCCTCTGACACAGGCAGTTTACAGTAGGGCATATGCAGAAGTTGAAGAAAGGAAGACTCACCTCCTCCTGTTCAAAGACGAGTACTTTGGAATGCAAAGACAAGCTTCACATATTTAGCTCATTCCAGAGCCAAGCAGGGAACTCTGACACCTTGAATCTCCAAATATACCTTTAACCAAAGGTCCACCTCTCTGTGCAGAGGTTTTACAGCAAGTAGAAAATTCTAAGAAAAAACGTACATCAAAACCTTCAGCTTCAGACAGCTTCCAGGCTTCATTACTTTCCTATACGTTAATTGCAGCTGAAATTCATTTACTCCTGTATCAACTGCTTATCTTTATGTGGAGACAGATACAAGAACTGTTAAAGGGCTGAGGAAACATGATCCTGCAGGTGCCACTAGAGAAGACTGCTGGAGACAGTGTCATATGCTTGTATTTTCCTCTGCAAATCACACCAGTTGCACATCATCTTGTCTTAAGAAAAGTCACCACGTACTTAACAACAATGCATTCAACAGCTGTCATACCTAGTTCAATAATTTGAGTGCTATTCCAGAAAGACTTATTCACCCTAATCCTTTGCCTTTTGATTTACAGCTTCAAAGCCATAACTCGAATAAGTTATATTGAATATCACATTTCCTCACTTCCACCCTGTTCAAGAACAAGCCCCTGCAGAAAAATTGTTTAGCTTCCACTTCTATTATTAAAAATATATTAAATAGAATTATTTCAAGTGTTCTGTTCTGGGTGATGAATAATGTTTTATTAAGTCTCAGTAAAGTTGAGAAAGCTGATAATGATTTAACCTCATATTTCATAAATAAATTGGACTGTCTCTGGAATATGTCTGGATGCCCAAACAACTGGGTGATTTATCATATCCCTCACCACTAAAAATTTACTGTAAAAAACACAACTTGATATAAACTTCTGAGCTAGGAATGTACCCCTGAACCTCTATAAAAACCCTTTAAAATACTTCTGGTGTGCTTAACATGACAGTTCACTCAACTCCTGCTCAGACTTTGGCTAACACTGCTCCTGCTAAGGCCTGATGTATGCTGGGACCAGCACCTCTAGGTCAAAGCGAGAGCACCACGGAGGCAGGACAGGTGGCCAGAAACAGTTAAAGGGCCATTATCACCATTATCACCTGCAGATCACTGTCTTCTGCAACCAGTAATCTTTTCTCTGGCAGTTTCCTCAGACTCTAGAAAATTGTGGAAATGGTATAGATTTCCAAGCTGGAAAGTATAAAGCATCAGCTTACCCAAAAAAAGCTTCTGAAGTGGATCCAACAGCAGCTGGACTGCTGAGACTTTCCTGCTTCTCACTGTGATGCTGGGAATGAAGTGCCATGACAGAGAAGGAAGGATAAGCACTCTCACACTCTCAGCCCTGGCTAGGTAGCTAAATCCTTTTTTTCCTCCTCCCCCCAAGTGCACAAAGTAAGAGCTATGGGTTCTAAGTTACGGTGTCAGTGATCTAGCTGTCATGCTTGTAAGAACAAATTGAATGAGAATTCTTATGAGCCAGCCCTATGTGATTTTTCGCTTCCTAGGTCCCAATCAAACATACACACCCTATGCAGCAGACCTCAGGTCACATACTAGAGATATCCAGAGATGCTCTGTTCAGCATCGACACTGGCAGGTCGCTGCATTCTCCATCATTTTTAGTATCTAGCTAGTTTGGAGAGAGAAAGGAAGGGGCAGCCTCATGAAGAACACAGCATATCTCCTATGGACTGATTGCTGCAAAGGCCATTCAACGGAGTACATTCATCACACCCAAAACTTAAGGACACATACCAATTCCACTGTCAAAGGCTTTATGGTCAAGGCCACAGAGCGTTACAGAAAATGGAGTCAAGTGGGAATAAGCAATAGGTTTTGCTTCTGCAGGCTGGGTTGCAAGCATAATGGAGCCTGAATTTCACATAGAATATTACATGTTAACCCAATATTTTTACTATTGGTTCATACCACTTAAGTCTGCAACTTCTTTCTAACTCCCCCCCTACCCCCTCCTAGTTTCTGAATGGACCTCCATCTCACTTGCATGAAAGCATATCTATTTCATCCATGAGGAGCTGAAAAAACAAGTGAGGTACCTTGCCTCATGTCATTCATCCTTCTCCATAAAGGGAGCCTACGTGATTAGCAAAGCAGGTAACTATTCATATCTGACAGAAATTAATCCAGCCTTTAGGTTTCCATCAGCATCTTGTCTCCTGCCTAACACAATTTTCTGGTCTTGAAAATTAGAACTAGGACTTCATTGATTCAGTTCAAACCACACCTACTGAGGTCTGCTTTGATCTCTTGTTTTATTTGTGCACATCACTCCCCTCTTCCTGTTGCAAACACTACTTGTGTTTAACCAGACAGCTCCTGCACATATCCTACCCTGTGATTTGCCAGACATCTTCACATTTGTCATGAGAGGTGGATGTCAGGAGTCAGCAACACTAGCTTACGTTGCCTATCAGGTCTGTTACCTCTGTGGAGGTGATACTTGCACACCTTCAAATTCTGAAACTTAAACCACTTGCCTCATGTATGTCAGAAAAATAATCACCCTTAAAAAAAAATGGAAAGAAATAAAAAAACTGCAGGCAATGTTCATGCAGAGACTGCTGAGGCTCATTACATCAAAGAAAAAAACCATTCTCACCTCACTTTTTCACCACCTGATGCCTTTATCCAATATCGAGTTTATAAGCATTTTGGTCTGGTACTGATAACAAGGCACAGTGGTGCCGTGAAATACTTAACACAATAGCACAATGAAAACCCACAACACATTTCCTCTTATTTCACGAGTTTATGCCACACTGACAAGTATTTAATAAGAAAGTTAAAGGTTGCTGCATGGAATTCTTAAGACAAGCCAAGAGCATGAGGCTACAATATGCCATTTGTCACACTAACACCTAGCACCTTCTGGATAAATGTCCAAATAATTTGACTGTCCATCCATTAACATGGATTGCAGCTCAAATCCTGAGCTGGTAAAAACATAGCTGTAATGAGCCATTTATGCAACATACTATCTCATCCATCATTCAAAGACTAAGTCTTGCTCTGGAAATTTCACTATCAGCCCCATTTAATTCTGGGGGATATTTGGCCTCTGATTTTGTTGATGATACAACCTATATCCAAATGGGAGCTATAGTCAAATCTAAGCTCAGTGTGACCAGATTATCTAGTTTGGCAATTAGTTAAAGTCAAGTGTTTAAAACACAATTGGTTTTTTTGCGTTATTTATCAAAAGCTGAATGCACTTAACATTTTCTAAAACAAGAATATAATTTTGCATTATTACATAATTTTTGTACTACCCATGGATCTATCTTAATTATCCTCTTTGACTGCACATCAGTTTGCTTACTACTTTACACTCTATACATCCCCCAGTGTTTTCCCAGAACTAAGTGTCTTCCCTACCTGCAAGAAACTTTCCAGAGCGAAAAAAACCTCTCTAGCTCCAGCTATGGTAGATGAAGAATAAAAATCAACAACCTTCTCTAACAATCAGTCCACTTCTTTCACTGTCGTGTGCCTACAGAAGTAAGAAAGACACAAGAGCTGGAATTTACCTAACTTGATATGTGTACAATACACCTATTGGAACCTAAGATAGATATTATAATCCCAATTTAGTCAGTCAAAGCAATCAAAAATTGATTTACCTGACCTGGTTAGCATCTACTATAGCAGAAGAAGACTTGCGCTACAGACTCCATTGATTATATACTGGCCAAGTTTCCACTGACTACAACAGGAACCCAGTTACACAGCTTCAGATGTAGACGTTAGGTGAAATGAATCCTGTCCTACTGAACTGCCAGAAACAAAGAGTTATAGCTTGACAACTGACAAAATCCGTATCAGCTCTAGGCTACAGTCAGGGAAACCGCAAGCCAGCCACATCTCATCACCTGAAAGTTGTCACGCAACTTGGACATTGTCTGATGATACACAGAAAAGGCAAGAACCATGCAATAACATTGCCAAGGAAACTTTGAAACAAACAACCGAACCCTAAATTAACGTAAATGCAGAAATTAATGGTTACTTTAAAGCAATTGGAGGCAAGGAGTGGTGATAAATTTAGCTTAATCTCAGATAATGTATTTCCTGGGTACAATTCAAAGTATATACGTTAATCTTAGGGCTGCTCAAGGAAAAAATTGATCCATTTTTGGGGGCACTTTTTAGTGTTCACTCTCTGAAGGGCTGGACAACAGCTTCTGTTTCTAAAAACACTCTTCTTCTTTGCTAACTGTTATCCAGAGACAACTTTCCCAACAAAGGAAGACAGCTTTCAGAGAAACTTGATGCCTCTGGACTCCTTGACCTTTGTAAAACTTCTGCATGCAGTAGAGAAACAGTACTGTGTGGTATCGGTACCTGATCTCCTTCTATTGATAAATGCATATTGGGTGTCCACACTGACATTTCATCTGCTGATTATTATTCAGCTGATCTTGACTTTTCAACTTGCTGCAGACTGAACAGGCCAGCCCTGCTGATGGGAGGCTCCAACTCTTCACGCTCTGAGCACTCTCAGAGAGCGCTGCTGGAAGAGATCTACATCAGTGTTAGGTTCCACCTTGGTTTTCTTCCATTCCCCGCCATGACACATAACAGTAGAAGTCCTACTGCATGCTGAGGTTTACAGTTCTCAGGAAACTCCACTGAAGGAAGGGTTTTTTCAGCAACAGGTTAAAGCATCAGCAAGGGCTGTAAGCATTCAGTCTAATCTCATGCACAGGGGCTACCCACTGGATTACAGTCCTTCAGAGCTCAAACATGGCATCAGTAGAGGATCCTGATTTTTTGAAGCCAACCTTTAGTTATAGGAAGAGGGTATGAAAAGAATCTGGAAACAAAATGCTAAATTTAATTATTGTAGAAAATTCTAAAAGCCCTGATATTTTGAAAACAAATGAGAGCTAAAGATTTTCGTGGCAACTGTCATCCAACAGAAAATATTTATGCAGGGGCATTACAATCATGAAAACAAGATTAATAGTGGAAGGTGGAATGGCTCATTATCAAATTGTATTTGGATCTTGTGCCACCAGAAGTAATGAACTGACATTAGCAATCCACGAACTGAATCATATCCAGCTCATTTTGTGGCTCCCAGAAGAGAGGCATTGCAAGGGACGAGAGTAATTTTTCAATGACTACACACTAGATCAATATATTAGCAAAGAACTTAGCTTTCAAAGCTAAAGCATCACTTAATTTTCCTATTTTAACACAGTGAAACTTTATAAGGCCATGAAAATCGATATGGTGTGATCTCACTCCCTGTTTCTCAGAACTTCTAACAGCAGCAAAGTGGCAACTCAAAATTAATTTAGCAGCTGTATCAATGAGGTCTGGCGGGGCTTGAAATTAAGGTGCTATGGTCATTTGAGATAAGGAAGGCATTACAGACAACAAGCAAATTTGCTAGAACTTAACATCAACACGCAGGAGGCTCAGGGTTTTGAGTGTACATGGGGACACTGTGGGCACTGTAAGATTTCACATGAGTCCACGGTCACGCCACAGGCCTGCACGGCACTGGGGTGGGCAGCACCTGCCCCGTTCTGCCAGCGCCCGGCCTCTGCGCCCTGGCCGGTGTCACCACAGGCATGAACCCCTCCAGATATCTCTCCTACACACTCTACACGCCTTCCTTACCCAGAAACTCACAAAAAA